>NC_057813.1:708440760-708446494 GCF_018294505.1 Triticum aestivum | reverse complement strand
CCACTCGGAGGCTTAGCTGCAGCCTCGTGCTGGCCTAAGTTATAAAAATCCTACCGAGTGAAGAGCAACCCTCTCACTCGGGGGCTTAGCTGCAGTCCAAGCACTCGCCTAAGTTGTGAAAATCCTACCGAGTGAAGAGCAACCCTCCCACTCGGGGGCTTAGCTGCAGCCCTGTGCTCGCCTAAGTTAAAAAAATCCTACCGAGTGAAGAGCAACCCTCTCACTCGGGGGCTTAGCTGCGGTCCAAGCACTCGCCTAAGTTATAAAATCCTACCGAGTGAAGAGCAACCCTCTCACTCGGAGGCTTAGCTGCAGCCCAGTGCTCGCCTAAGTGGACTAAAGAATAGGTCGATTGCAGAAAAGGCGCCTTGCTTTGAACCTGCAAAAGACATTTTGAGCCGAAGGCAGTCATATTCAAGCGCCAAATTCAAGTTTGAATCGATATCTAAAGGAACCGAAAGTGCTCAGGCGTCAAGCCTGTTAAGGTTTGTCGGTTACAATTCCACTCGGCATACCGAGGCAAATTTAAAGCGTCGAGCCAGAAGAAGTTTTTTACCCCTCCTGTGGAGGGCTGGAAGGTGCAACAAATTCATCAAGGTCAATTCCGTCGGCGATCCGAGTGGCAGCTGCAAGGAAAGTTTCCATAAAGGATCTGAAGTCGCGCTTCTTGGTATTGGCCACCCGAAGGGCCGCCAGCTTCTCTTCTCGCGCATCTTTGCAGTGGACTCGGGCCAGACACAGAGCGACATCTGCACCACACCGAGCCGAGGACTTCTTCCACTCCTGCACTCGACCAGGGATCGTGTTCAAGCGGGCCATCAGCGACTCAAGGTCATTCTGAAGTGTCTCCTCAGGCCAGAGCGTCGAGTCGATGCGAGATGTGGCGGCCTTCAGCCTTGCGAGATAGTCCACGACAGCTGCAACACGAGACTCCAGTCGGAAAACATCCATGGCAACTTCATCGTTCACCGGAGAATTGACGGGGTCAAGGTTTGGCTCCAGTCGGCTAGTTTCTTCTTCAAAGTTTTGACAAAATTCTGTAAGGGTGATCACTAAGTCAAGGGGATAGTCGAATGGAAAAAGCCACAATTGGAAATATTTGCCAAACATGGAGGTTTACCTTCAAGCATAAGAAACAGCTTCTTGGCAAGGCCACTCAGGAAGGCCTCCAGTTCAGTTTTCTTCTCAGTCAATTTGCTGACTCGGTCGGTCAGGGCAGCTTTGTCAGTTTTCAGTCGACTGACCTCCTTGTTGGCAATCCCAAGAGCAGCTTTCAGATTGGTATTGTCTTGTTCGAGCTTGGTGACTGAAGCTAACTTCTCGTCAGCAAGCTTGATCTTCTCAGCTAGCTCAAGGTCTTTCTTCTGCTGGGCCTCCCTTACCTTACCTGCAAGTTACAGCAAGATCAGATGCTGAAACAAGCAAGGGGAAAAGCAGTCGTCAGGGTCTCACCAAACATACCTTCGGTCTCCTCCTTTGCCTTTGTCAGCTTCTCCTGAACCAGCTTTAAGCTCAGCTCGACTTGAGTATGTTTTTGTTCCAGCTCTGAGTAGCGAGCCACAAGATCACAGGAGTTCTATGAAGAACCAATCGACTAAATGTCAAATATAATTCACTTCCGAGTGAAAAAGGGATAAACACACGTTTCTAAGACTACAGCCAAATACAAGCATTCGACCGTAGTCTCGGGGACTACACCCAGTGGGTGCACTCAGCGTGCCCCCACTAATCCTGTTGAAGACAAAGTCGACCAGTCGACCTCAAAAAAAAAAGAGAGATGCATTCTCTAAGACTGTGATCAACTGCAAGCAGTCGACCACAGTCTCGGGGACTACACCCAGTGGGTGCACTCAGCGTGCCCCCACCGGTTTGTGAAATCCAGTCGACCAGTCGACTGACAGAAAGATTGACGTCATAAAGCCTAAGGCCGACTGCCAGCAGTCGACCTTAGCCTTGGGGACTACACCCAGTGGGTGCACTCAGCGTGCCCCCACCGGTTTGTGAAATCCAGTCGACCAGTCGACTGACAGAAAGATTGACATCATAAAGCCTAAGGCCGACTGCCAGCAGTCGACCTTAGCCTTGGGGACTACACCCAGCGGGTGCACTCAGCGTGCCCCCGCTAACACGGAGTTTTATTCGACACACCCAGTGGGTGACTAATATAAATTCCGGAAAAGAAAAGTTTTTGGTAGCATATCCAACAGAACAAACAGCGGTCGACTGACCTGGACATTGCTTTGGAGGGCAGAACTGGCGTCATAAGCTGCCTGGCTCGCGTCCCGGATGGTCTTCAGCTGCTCCATCATGAGTCCCGCCTGGCGTATCGCCTCCTTCGCTGCACCAGCTTGGTCCTCTGGGACGTGGTGAGTCGTGAAGAGGGAGGGCTGCTGAGCACTCGTCAGTGGATTTGCGAAGGACACCGTGTGTCGAGTGGTGTTCTCTTCCTCCACAGTCAGAGTCTCAGGCGCCGTCACATCCTGAGGCACCTCACTGGCGGGCATTTTCCGACTCTTCCTGCGTGCCAGTGGTTCTTCATCCTCGTCGTCGTCAGGAAGATTGATAACAGTATGGGGCGGAGCTGCGAAGAAGAATCAGGATCAGAGGTCGCGAGTCAGTCGACTAAAAACGGCGTTAAGAATACAGTACCTGGGTTCGAAGTTGCCGCATCCTCCATCTCGTGGTCATCGGCCCGGGCCGAGGTCTCAGAAGTAGCAGCACTGCAACTCCAAAGGATCAGTCGACTAACTTCAGCGTCGACCAGAAATAAAGTTCACACAGAATAAGAAAATATGAGCAGCACGGTTACCCTGATATGGTAGGGATGGACACCTTCATCTTCGGCAAGAGTTTGATCGGCTTCGACGAGGCCGCCCTGGGCTGCTTCGGCGCCTTTTCAGTCGGCGCTGGAGAGGTGGTCCTAGGGCGTTTGGTCGACTGCGTCGCAACCCCCTTGCCACGTTCAGTCAAAGGGTCGTGGACGAGCTTCGACCGCCTTTCCGAGCGCAGTGGCACGACCTCCTCCTCCTCCTCTTCCTCGTCCTCGACGTCGTCTTCATCATCGACATCATCATCATCGTCGTCATCGTCCTCTGCGACATCCGAGTCCCATTCCTCCTCTTCCTGGCTCTCGCCTCCGCTCGCCTCGCCCTCCTCAGTCGAAGCTTGTGCCCCATTGGGCATCGAGTACAGCTCGGTGAGGGCCTAACAAATGCCCAGACAAGAATCAGTCGACCAGTCGGCAGGATTAACAGAAATGAATACGACGAGGGCGCAGTGGAGAGCAGGGCAAGTGTACCTTATCTGGATCACTGTTGTGGTCGAGTGGAGGAATCCTTCTGGCTCCGCGCGGGTTGTCCTTGTTTCCGGTGACGGCCGCCATCCATCTTTCCAGAGTGACATCGTCGACTGCTTCTGGATGGACTCTAGTCTCGTCTTCGGTCCCACAGTACAACCACATGCAGTGGCTCCGGAACTGGAGAGGCTGGATGCGACGCCTGAGGAAAACCTCCAAGAGGTCCATGCCTGTCACTCCCTCCCGAACCAACTGCACCACGCGCTCCATCAACATCTTCACGTCGGCTCTCTCCTCCGGAATCAGCTTCAGAGGGGAAGGCTTGCTCACTCGGTCCATGGTGAACGGAGGGAGTCCACTCGACTGCCCTGGCGTCGACTGGACCTGGCAGTAGAACCAAGTCGACTGCCAGCCTCTAACGGACTCGGGAAAGGTCATGGGCGGGAAGGTGCTCTTATTCCTCACCTGAATCCCCAGGCCCCCGCACATTTGGACGACTCGGGTTCTCTCATCACCGGGGCTCGCCTTCTTCACGGTCTGAGATCGACACGTGAATATATGTTTGAACAAACCCCAGTGCGGTCGACAGCCCAAGAAACCCTCACACATGGACACGAACGCAGCAAGATAGGCAATGGAGTTTGGGGTAAAGTGGTGGAGCTGCGCTCCGAAGAAATTCAAGAAGCCACGGAAGAAAATACTTGGCGGCAAGGAAAACCCACGATCAACATGAGTGGCCAAAAGCACACACTCACCCTCTTCTGGCTGTGGCTGCCACTCCTTCCCCGGCAACCTCGCAGCTCCGTGAGGGATCAAGCCCTCGTTGGCCATGTCGAGGAGGTCCTTCTCTGTGATGGTCGACTGGATCCAGTCTCCTTGGACCCAGCCCTTCGGCAGGCGGGATCTGGACGAGGACCCTCCGCGGCTGGTGGATCTCCCCTTTCCCTTCTCCGACGCCGACGCCTTCTTGGCGCGCTCCAGCGCCGCCGTCTTCTCCTTGGCCATGGTCGCCGGAGAGATGCACGAAGGGAAGTGATGCGGGGGCGAGAGCGAGCACGCTGAGCAGGGAGGAAGGAAGCAGAGAGAGGGGGAGAATGCTAAGGCGCAGCACAGAAATCCTCGCCGGGCACATTTATAAGGTCCCTTCCGAGTGGATGACAGGTGGGCCCGGTCGATCCAATCATATCTGGAACACTTATGCAGACGGGATACGTGGCGAAAAAGGCGGCACGGAGATCGAGGCGTCCATGCCCCGTCCCATCCGAACGCCGCGGTCCGCCCCGCTTCGCGCGCGCCCCAAAATTTCGCATCCCGCGGAATCCGCGAGCAACAAATCAGTCTGTCAGGCGTGGTGTTTCCGGCGATCCGTCGCTCGGAGATCGTCGAAGCCTGAAAGATCACTTGACGCAAAAACAGAATGGATCAAGTCGACTGAAGGCAAGTTGTTTCCTGTCGACAAACGAATTCTTTGGTCCAGAACAGCGCACAACCGGAGCACAAAGATTAATCGGAAACGACATCAACTCCTTCTTCACTCGAAGCCTCAATCCATTCGGGGGCTAATGATGGGGTTATGTACCTAGGGTAGGGTCATGGACCTGATCCAAGTAACTTACCCCAGGACATCCTTAGAAGAGGTCGCCTTCCAGTCGACCAACGAGGATCCACTCGACTGGCCTGAAGGACTCGACCACGAAGACTCACTCGACCACCAGGAGGTCAAGAGGCACTCTGCACTGCAACGGCTGGTAATCAAGTAGACTTTATGATAGTAAAGGCCTTCATGTGGGGCGTTACCAGTAACGCCCCAGACTTAACTCACCTTAAACCCTCTCCTACGTGGGCTGGCTGGGGTCCTGGCGCACTCTATATAAGCCACCCCCCTCCACAGACAGAGGGGTTCGGCACCTTGTAATTCATACATTCATAATCCACTCGACCGCCTCCGGGCTCCGAGACGTAGGGCTGTTACTTCTTCCGAGAAGGGCCTGAACTCGTACATCCTTTGTGCTTACAACCTCTCCATAGCTAGGACCTTGCCTCTCCATACCTACCCCCCACTCTACTGTCAGGCTTAGAACCACGACAAGGCCCGAACAGGGAGATATGTCATTTGTGTGTGAAAGAAAATGAGGTTAAACGAGACTCAGATAAAGAGAGCGAGATTGAGCGAGTGTGGCCCGCCGTGCGGAAGAAAGAGTGAGACAGTCTCGAGGGAGCGACCTAGATATACAACATGCGTGCGTGCGCACGAGAGGTTGGGGGGGCTACATAGGCAATGCATGTTTTTAGCATGAGAGGGTGAGAGGGAGAGGGGGGGAGAGAGAGAGCTCGGCATGGGGTGCAATGGCGGGCGTGTGAGGTAAATACATTTGGTAACAGGAGTGGAAAAAGGGGTTGTGTAGTTGAGAGACTTAGAGATCGAAACATGGAGAGATA
>NC_057813.1:708406782-708440400 GCF_018294505.1 Triticum aestivum | reverse complement strand
GTACATAGTACGAGACTTAATATCGATGTTTCAATTCGGTGTACATTGTAAGATTTGAACCGAGGACAAGGCATACGGGTAATTATTTCGAATTCATGCCATACTAAGTTTCGAAAAGTTGACATTGACTCAATTTGTTGTGCTATTTTGTCGGTCATATGTTTGAATCCATCCAAACGTTTTCTCACTACCATGGTGTTCATCATATACATATGAAATTGTATTAAAAAAGTAGCATGGATAAAGTGAAATGCGAAATCCACGTCAGAATTGGAGATCGCTACGTGACACACACTCTAATTCAAATAACTAACTACGTGACACACTCTAATCCACGTTAGCGTGGGTACCGTTTCGATTTTTTTTCAAATAACTCCTCATTAACTAATTTATAGTACTCCCTCTGTTCACTTTTATAAGACCTTGAAGACATTTCAGACAATGTGCAAAACAGTTCATTTTAAGTTGTCTGAAACGACTTACAAAAGTGAACGGATGGAGTATCTCGTTTCGAATGACTAATTATTGCAAGGAAAACATGGGCATGGTAATACATACAGATTCATTTGCAAATGAAAGAAGATTCGTTTCGTTTGCATTCTAAAATGTAGGCGCACCAGGCAGACTAGGGTCGTGTCGGGGTGGACGCTGCTTCGGTGCCTTAAAGGCAACTGCCCTTGGGTGAATGACATGTGGGCCAGCCACCTGTTGGGCCCACATGTCATGGACACAAAGGCAGGTGCCTTAAGGCACCGAAGCATAGTCCTGTCGGTGTGGTCGCGTGTGTCGGACGGACGCGTAGCACCCAGCCACCCACCCCCAAGGACAACGACAATATAAGTTTGCGCTTCCACGTTTCGGATTGAAATATTGGGCGGCCCCAATTCCAGCCCTGGAAAATCTCTCTTCTCCACCGTCCCCTTCCGCGCCTAGATTGCTCAAATCCCTAATTCGCCGCCATCCCTAGAATCTCCCCTCGTCTCGTCTCTTTCCCCACCGTTCCCCACCTCTGTGCTGGACGACGATGATGAAGACGACGGTCGCGCTTCACCACCGCACCGGAGCAACCTCATCTACGCCCTCGTCCACCGCACCGGGTGGTCCACCGACAACGTCGGCCGCCGCCACCGACGTGCCTCACAGACACTGAGTTCCACCGCATCAGGTGCGCTTCACTGATGCCGTCTCCCAGCTCACTAGGGCTACTTCACCGAGCACATCGTCGCACCTCCGCCCCCCGAGGCCGTTGGGGCTTCACCAACGGTCTCGTCCACCGCATCATAGCGCTCCGCTGCCACTCAAGATCTGCATTCGTGCATGGCCAGCCAACGCCAGTGCATCACCCTCAACGGCTCTGAAGTGACCCGCACTCTAGCTAGGCGAGCATGACCAAACGCCGGCCCAAACTAGGTATCCACACATCACTCCCTTGTGCACTGTTCCGACGATGTTTGGATATCCTTTCACTGCTCTCTTAGCTTACATGCCTATGCAACTCTGACTTTAACTCTTATTTCTTCTGGAGATATCATCTGAAACAAGCAAATCCATTTTTTAGCGAAGCATGACGGCGCTACGGGATCTGGTACACATCCTGCACACCCGTATAACCTTGCAAGTATCTGTCCTCCGGTACAACATCAAGGTCGATTCCTCTTATTTGATCAACCATTCGCCGTGTCAAAAATGCAGAGGGGGATGCAAGGAGCACAAGGCCTGCACATCCAAGCAAGTGGTAACATGGACTTGTACATGGAACATCCCAAGCGCAAGCAGAGCTGCAGTGAGCCTGTACAACGAACTAGCGTAAGTCCTTATATTTCATTTAATTCGTATTGGCATTCATGTATGATTTGTGTGCAGTGGCTGATCAACGAATTCAAGTTACCAGGGGCGAACATTTAACTTAAAAAATATGAAGGCACTTGCACTCCGGAAATCAACATAACTTGAGAAATGTGAAGCTACATGCACTTTGAAAACCAGCTAATGATCCAAAGTAGTTCAGATTATAAACACTAAATGATGCAAGCACCAAAAAACACAAAATGCAACATGGTGTACCAGGACTACAAACATGGTCTATACCTGCTTGAATTATTCGTTCTCTGGCTGAAAATATTGAAGTGTAATTGCACATATAACCAGTGCGCAAACTGCATATCAATATATCTATCCACCACAAGTATGCCAATAGTTTCAAACAACAGATTAGATAAGTATTTATGCTATGTTGTCATGATACGGGGACTTTTTGGTAGATGGCCTCGATGTTTCCTTAAGCTATGAAAATGCACTATAATTTGCTTGTCATCAATGCCTGCAAATCTCTGTCTCTCTCAACATAGTAGATCATCATTAGACACTAAATCCTTCAATGAGCTTGGAAAATGCTTGCATTAGATCCCTCATTAGACACTATATGTTCATCACCAGGAGCATGTAAAATGTTTGCATCAAATGCTTCATTAGCAGTCTGTTCATTATACACTTCAGGCTCAAGAACAACATGAGCTTGTATGTTTGCACCGGAAACTTGATTACATACATCAGATTCAGTCAGTTCAGTATTGATTGGGGGAGTTATAAAATAAGTAGAAATTGGTTTCATTTTCTCATAGATTCCCTACATACAAGCAGTTTTACAACACCGTCAGGTTTAACTATTGGCCAGAAATTGAAGAGTTGAATTAGATATAATCAGGGATGTGATGTACCTGCTCGTTGCGCATGCTACTCTTGCAAGCTGCGACTGTCCGTTTGCGCAAGCTTGATGCCATGCACGTGCTGCCGCCGCTGCCTCCCATGCAGGCTACACCCAGGGTTGGATCTTGATCTTCTTGTCCTTCCGTTCGCTTGAAGCCGGGCGACCGCCCTCCAACGAGGGCGCAAGGAAGTGTTGTGTCGGTCTGTCCAGCGGCGGCTAGGTTAGGAGCGAACCAGACTGGTGGCTGGAGCGAATGAATTGGGATTTTTCCTGATGTCGATCGATATGGGAGGCGCTTGTATGGGCCGCGAGCCTGCTATAGGGCCTGCCTTGCACTTATGTTATTGGCGCATCCAAATTGAAACATTTTTCTTCATTTTTTACATTGCCTGCTCGTACGTTGGGACGAACAAAACTAGCGTGGGCCAACCTGGACGACTCAAACTAGGTGCACACTTTCCAGCCACCTGAGGCGGCCGCCCATACCAGCCCCTATGGTGGCGTCACCCCTTTTTGCGTGTATGATTGGATAGTGAAAAATATTCCTGTGGCGCTTTTGATTTACTCACAGAATGGTTGAATTGCTTGTTTCTATTAACTAAGTTCGCCAATAATGTGAAGGATGCCAGTCTTTTCATCCTATTGTAGATTGCTTAGATCTTGATATGCCAAAAGTAATCGCATGAAATATACAGTAAAAGCCAGTGTGATGTGTTTGGCTACAACTAGTCTGACTACACGTCCTCATATAACATATCAAGAAAGCACCATCTTACCAGATTAACCATTCGACTTACCCATGCAGTGTGGGAAGAAAGAAGTATTGGGACTGCGTATCCAAGCAATTCATGCTATGAACTCCTTTGTACAACCTTGTAAGTGAAAAAGAAGTTGCAGTGTGCCTGTACAAAGAACTAGCATAAGTTCAGTTACCTGCTTCTCGGAATTTTAGTTAGCCACTTATTACAAAATTGTTCAATTACGTTGCTTGGCTTAATTTAGTTTGCTACTGATTACATAATGGCACAACCTGTTAATCATATTGTAGATTGCGCCTATCTATGTGTTTGATACTTACTGTTAAGAATTACCTGTTTGCCTTAACTTAAATATCTACTTGTTTGTTTAACTACTTTGCTGCTGCAACAGCGGGTTACAATGATGTTAATAACTACTGTAATTTTCAGCATCCAATTGAAACTCTTTAATTCCTTGTTTGTTTAACTGGTTTGCTGTTATAACTCCCAGTTGAGATGTTTTGCTAACTTCAACTTTTCTGAATCCAATCGGAACTTTAATGGCAAAACAGGTTAGCCCAAGATCAAAGAGCGAGGTCCCCATGGACGTTGCATCATCCCACAGCAGTGGCACCGGCCCAATCGTGCATTATGAATTGCCAACTGCTGATGCTCTAGAGGCTAAACTAGTGGTACAAAGAGATTCTGCTTCTGCACTTAGAGATGAAGTTGACATGTTGAGGAAGCAAACAGCACAATCACAAGCAGTACTCAAGACAACATTAAATATTTGGTGGATTTCAAAATGAAGCAAGTTGAGACTGACCAGATTGTTAAGGTCCTGAAGGAAAAAAGGAAATTAAATTCCTACTTGATAAATCATAGGTGAAATGTTCTTTCCATAGTTGAATAACCTTTGTGTTGTCTGTTCATGTAATCAATCAAACCATTTGTTTTAGAGATCATGTAATAATTGTTTTTTTTGTTTTTTGGTTTGTAATTTTATTTGAGCACAAGTCTGTATTAATTGATAAGACTCGGAGACATTTCATTTGGATTGCTATGCTAGACCTACAAATATGTCAATCAGGCTGAATGTGCATTCAGCAATAGTATAATTATAGATGGACCATAGGTGGCACGCATCGGAAAGGGCCAAGATGTTGGCTAAAAAAAGGATGCTGTTGTAGCAAAAAAAAGTACAGCGGCATGGCTTATGTATGGTAGTTGATATTATTGATCCATATACTCTATAAGTGTTTATATGTCTGTTAGTTCTGTACATTCTTGGTTGATTGACTCGGTATTTGAATCTTGATACATCGCTTGTGTACATATCTAAATGGGAGTACACATTATGCTGCGTCTGACATTTGAGTTGGACATGAAGTGTTCCAAATATTCGAATTCACCTTAAACTGGATTCTAGTTTCTGAATTTGAGTATCGGCATTTGTAAACCATATTCATATATGACAGTGGAATACATCTTTGTCGTCCTTTTGAAGATATATAAAAACACATAGAATGATTTATAAAGATTCATATAGGAATACAAAGTGGATTCGAATTTAGTTGCCAGGGTAAACGTGGATGCTTATTGTCCTAAAATTTGAAAGAAGCAGCAAAATATCCACTCCCACGTCGGCTGCCCGAAGCCAAGTGTTTGGGAGATGGAAATTACTGTCTACCCATTACACGGACAATCCATCGGCCCGATTTCCACTGCTCTAAATAGGGGTAGGTTAGTAACTTCAATTAGACGTGACACGACCGGCTCTGAGCCCATTCCGAAATAGTGGGCGTCAAACATGGGCGGCAACACACATTTGATTCAAGCTCGTTCGAAAGACCTCTGTTTCTCCCTCCGTTCCCCATTCATACACGGTGGGCGGCAAAACAAACTCGACTCGGCCGAAATTGATGTAGGCAAATATTTTCAATAGGGGCAGGTTTGTAACTTCACTAAGACGTCACACAACCGCCCTACCTGTCAGCCCCGTTCATACACCGTGGGCGCCAACCATGGGCGCCAACCACCCTCTCCTCGCCCGAAATCGATCTGGGCAAATATTGGCGAGATGCGAGATTACCGTCCTATCCCCAACCAACGAGACGTCCAAATTTTAAGCGGGGCTAAGTTCGTAACTTTCCCATATTTCAGACAGGCCCGTCCCAAAAACATGGTTCCCCGTACCTCTCCCTCCATTTTCCCATTCATACACCGTCTGCGCTAGAACACCCCATCCCCACACCAGCCTCCGTCCGCCACCCCATCCATCGCCACCGTCCTCGACCACATCCATCGCCACCGTCCTCCACCATGCCGGAGCGCCTACCAAGATCGCGTCGTCCACTGCTAGAGATGGACGTTTCTCATCCACAGCGACGGACCAATAGCCTTGCATCGCGTCCTCTTGCATCATCGGCGCCGTCGTCCTCTTTGCCGGGGCCGCTCACACGACCTTCTCTTCCACCGCAATGGGACATATCCCCCGATGCACCCGTCTACCGTCGCAGATCTGCTTCAATGCCACCGACATCCATCGCACCCCCGATGCCTACACGGCGCCGCAAGAGAGGTGGTACTTCATATCTCCTCAACTTTTTGATCTCAACCAGAAAATAGATCTTAACTTGGTTACTCTACTTTCTTTTCAACTCTTAGAATTTAGTTCTTAGTTCGAAGCAAACAATGGATGCTAAATATCATTTCTCTGGTTTGCAGCTTCAAATCTGCCATGGCACAACCATAATACGGTTTAATTGATCATGCTTAGGGTTTAATTGGTCATGTTGGTTCCGTGGTGGTTTCTTTAATAGAAATCGGAGGGGAAACCCTCTTTTGCTAAAAAAATATGCTTAGAGTTTCCCCCTTTTATGATCACTATACAATCAGAATACGTGCTTCGTGTCATAATAACACTGCTCCACCCATCAAACTAAACAAGCTTTGATGTTCAAATACGAATCTGATATTATTAAAACAGAGTTATTTAATTGGTCAGCTAAATGTTCCTAAATTAGTTTCAAAAATGCATGTTCGCCGCTCGGGTGTGTATCTCTACAGGGTGCCCACGGTGGGCCGACCCACCCTAGGATTTTGGGTCGTCCCAGGCCCCGATTCCCCTCTGTTCTGCTGCGTGCTTCCGATCTCTACTCGCCCCCAGCCGCCTACCTCGCCGGTGACTTGCCGTCCCCGGACGACATGACTCTAGGAGGAGACGCTGGACTAACAAGAGGCCAGGAGCCGCTTGCCCAACAGCGTCACCTCTACCCGGGCGCGCCGCCGTGCCTACCTTCCCAGTCCGTTCAGGGCTCAGGCGTGCAACACCCACCAAGCCAACCCGATTTATCCTGAGATACGTCCTCAACACTCAGCAGCCACTCCTCATCACCCATTTTCTAATTGATTCATTACTCATTAGGCAGGACTGTCATTAGGGTTTGTTGTCTGCTCAATGCTACCTACACTTAATGGTTCAGATGTATTTCGGTAATCTTTAGTACCTCTAAAGTTCACAGGGTTTTCAAAATTCCGGCCCTCGAAACAGAAACTAGTCATTTTGGATTGTTGGTCGTAGTGACATTGACCCAGATTACTACTACAAGCCAGGTTTGTTGACAATTTTACTTGTCTTTCTTACTCATTCGATATAATATCCAATTATTCACGTCGATTAGATGCATACAATAAGTGCTAGACAAACTTCTTCATTCAGATTTTGGACAGTCTCTTACTGCAGTTACAATTCTGCATACTTGTCCTAATAAGCTCATAAGTAAATGACTGATTCACTACATCTATGCTTGCCTTGTCATATTTGTTGTCAATATTCTTTTCGGGTGGACCACCCTGTTTCTAAATACTGGAACCGTAGACATGAGTGAATAGTATTTCTCTATGTAATCTCTTCCATCATGTGTGGGTAACGAACACTGCATTGTATAGAAAGAAAGTGTCATTTCCAGCTTTTACATAGGTTTCGATCTTTTACATTGAATACAATCTGCCTACTTGCTTTGTGTCGCACTACCAACACTCCACCCTTGAAGCTAAACATTACGCCACTCATAATTGCTTAGTTTATTTGTTCAAATACGAATTTCATATGATTCTACTGTTCCTACTTCAGTTTTGAAATGTGTGCCTCCCTGTTATAGAGACATAAGGGGTTTGTATTTCTGTGTGTGGTCTGGTCAGCACAGTTGGGGAGGTGAACTTTGCATATGCAGGGGTTTATAGGGAGACACTCTCCGAGTTGAATCCGCAATGCATTCCATAGATAATCTGACTACTTTTTATGTTTTCATGAATCTCAGATTCTGAACAGCATCATAATGATTATGAGCTTGCGCGCATGAAAAGAATAAAGCAGCACAATGCCATGGCTGTCAAACTTGGCATTAAGGGACTGAAATCAAGTCTGGATGCAATGCAATGCAAACGCTCTCCACCTACGGATTCATGCTCAGAATATGATCCTAACAGTGATTCTGAGCTAGAGGGAGACCTAGGTCAATGTAGCTCCCAAGTGGAGGAGTCAGAGGAAGATGCCCTATCTTATTCACCCACCAAGGTACTTGCTCAAACTTTCCAAGGTTACATTGCTCGCACATATCTTGCAACTGATGCTTTGCATTGCTTCTACTTTGTTGAACTGCCATTAGCTTAGTTTACACATCGTGTATGTGAATACGCCCTGCCTATCCATTTTCAGTACATATTACATCCGCCATTATACCATATTTATCCATTCAAATGATGTTCTTGTGTATCAGATGTTCAAAAGGAAGTGGGCGATTGCTGATCATGGAGGAGCACAAGCAAAGTATTTGGAAAAGGTAGTGGCACCTGATAAATCAAATAGCCCATTAGGTGTAGTTGCAATATCACTTGACCCACAAAATACCCCAACTCTAGCAGACTCTAGCCCTACTACACTGGTCATTTCTGATGCCCCAACTCAGCAGACCCCAACTGCAGCAAACAGTATGATTATGCCAGTTGACATAGCACAAGCTGTACGACGCAAAACCCCCATTACAGCAAAGAGTACACCAAATCCAGTTGCCAAATCCCTTTTCGAACCAGAGAGAGCCCCAATTGCAGCAAATAGGACCCCTGTTCTGTTTCTTCCTAGTTTAGAAGACGAAGCTTATGTTGTTCTCAGGAACTTTGTGCGCATCTTTCCTTCATGGAAAGATTATATCGCAGACACAGAACAATTTCCAGTCTTCCTCCGCAACTTACGCGTAAGTAATGTACTAATGTTATTCATGGTCATTACTGCATATGTTTCTGCTGACAGAAGACACAAGATTTCATTCTTTTAAATAGGCGAGGAGCAAACTGGATTGTGATGACGAGCAAGAGTTGTTTGCGCTTTTCAAGCACTCGTTGATGAAGTATCGTTCCTAATTGAGGCAAGTGCACTTCGATGGCAAGCCTCTGAACGAAATTTCTATAAAGTCTCTAGTGCTACATTTATGCGACGGTGACTGGAATAATCTTGTTACACATTGGTCTCGGCTGCAGCGTAAGGTACTATCTATGATATCACATCACAATTTGAACTACATTTCTGCATTTGCCTTAATGTCTCACTTGTACGAAATCTATTAGCAGAAGAACATTCCTTCTCAAGGGACCACAGAATCTCGCAACTATATTGCACACTGCATTGCTCTTGTGAGTACCTCTTGCCCTGTATGACCATACTTTATTTCATAGCTGTTTGATTATGTAGCATCACTGCACATGTTAGCCTCGTAATCGTCCATTTGGTGGACATTATAAGATCCTTTATGGACTCCTACACAAATTTAGAATCAACCCAATGCTTTTGAAGAGGTTTAGCTCTGCAGTCCTCTTGTAAGGACTGAACGTGGTCTATCACTGTACTTACATTAACAGCTACTCCCTCCGTCCCATAATATAAGAACGTTTTGTACAGTACACCAGTGTTCAAAACACTCTAGTATTATGGGAAGAGGGATTGGTTCATTTTGTAGCATTCTGCATCTTATCTCCCTCGCCCACAATTTACTAAAAAAGATCAGATCTATATTTAATCTTACCAACAAGTAGAATACACAGACAATGCCAGTGCAGAAGTGTAGCCCATTGCTCTTGTCAGTACATTTTGTCCTATAACGCTTGTACTTCCTGGGATTGGTAGTTGATTATGTAGCATCAATCTGCATCTTAGCTTCATTATCCTCTATCCCTTCCAGTATTATCATATCTATAATTACTCTCTACAAAATGTAGAGTACAGGCAATGCTTATGAAGAAGATTCTGTGCTGAAATTCTTGACTTATCCTTCCCTTGACATGGAGAAGGGCATTATAAAGCCAGTGTTAACTGTTAATGTAAGTCAGTCCTTCTAAAGCCTTTATCCTCAACTGTTGTTTAATTTGCTCATAGTCCCTATAGTTTACTGCTGTTTTGTTTGTTGTTTCTACCAAAATGCATGTTCGTAAGAATCGTAAGTTCTAAGTTTTACTTGTAAAACCAAATTTCTTATTCATACCATGCACATTACTTAATACTCCCTATGTGTATGCTTGGTTTTGTGGATCTATAATCCAGTGTGTGGTGAAGCAGCCCACATTTGCACCTTGTCATCTCCTGTTTTATCTTACTGATGTGGCTGATGATATGAACAACATGCCATGCACATTATCCAAAATAGATACAATGATTTTCTTTGCCCTTCATCTATGCTTGTTATGTTGACATGGTAATCCAGTAGTGTGGTGAAGATCCCCGCATTATGAACAATGCCAAATTATGCTATTGATATTTTGAACTTACTCTTTATTTTCTAATTTGAAATTGGATAGAATTGACAGAACAGTTATCATCTTTGTTTATACACGTGCAAAACATGTCATCTCTCTGCTTTGTTTCAGGGTGATATGCCTGATGGCATGCACAAGTTTGCTAAAGGTTGTGAGACAAACCCAACATATATTGCAGCAAAGAAGGCAAAACATCTTGAAGATAGCGAGACAACCCCAAAGTCTTGTCTTGATGCAGTGTTCAAGTTACTTGAGACTAACAGTCAGACAAGCTCACAGAATTTGTTGTCTGAATTTGTTCGACTTCTTCAGTCCCAAGTTCTAGCAGAAAGGCATTCTGCAACTCAACTTCGACTTGAAGTCCTAACACCAATGAGAACCTCATATCTAAACAGCTAGACCTGGAAGCTATGACCGACATGCTAGGCCGATCTCACTGTTGGGGAACGTAGCAGAAATTCAAAATTTTCCTATGTGTCACCAAGATCTATCTATGGAGAGACTAGCATCGAGAGAGAGGGGAGTTCATCTACATACCCTTGTAGATCGCTAAGCGGAAGCGTTCAAGAGAACGGGGTTGAAGGAGTCGTACTCGTCGTGATCCAAACCACCGGAGATCCTAGTGCCGAACGGACGGCACCTCCGCGTTCAACACACGTGCAGCGCGATGACGTCTCCCATGCCTTGATCCAGCAAGGAGAGAGGGAGAGGTTGGGGAAGAGTCCATCCAGCAGCAGCACAACGGCGTGGTGGTGGTGGAGGAGCGTGGCAATCCTGCAGGGCTTCGCCAAGCACCACGGGAGAGGAGGAGTACTTGGGAGAGGGGGAGGGCTGCGCCAGAACTTGGGGTGCGGCTGCCCTCCCACCCCTCCACTATTTATAGGTGGGGAGAGAAGGGGGCCGGCCCCCTTAGATCCCATATAGGATTGGGGGCGGCGGCCTAGGGGGGAGGAGTGCCTCCCAAGTCAAGTGGAGGCCCTCCCCCTTAGGGTTTCCCCTCTCCCATGCGCATGGGCCTTGGGGGGGCTGGTGCCCCTGGCCCATTCAGGCTAGGGCGCCCCCTTACAGCCCATACTTCTGTATTTGACGTGGTGGAACAATTTCCGGACCTCCGGACCCCTCCGGAATCCTACGGAACCTTCTCAAAGCTTCCCGGTACAATACCAGAAAAACCCGAACTTTCCCGGAACCCGAACAACAACTTTCCATATATAAATCTTTACCTCCGGACCATTCCGGAACTCCTCGGGACGTCCGGGATCTCATCCGAGACTCCGAACAACATTCGGTAACCACATATATCTATTCCCTATAACCCTAGCGTCATCGAACCTTAAGTGTGTAGACCCTATGGGTTCGGGAACCATGCAGACATGACCGAGACGTTCTCCGGTCAATAACCAGCAGCAGGATCTGGTTACCCATGTTGGCTCCCACATGTTCCACGATGATCTCATCGGATGAACCTCGATGTCAAGGACTCAATCAATCCCGTATACAATTCCCTTTGTCTAGCGGCATTGTATTTGCCCGAGATTCGATCGTCGGTATCCCGATACCTTGTTCAATCTCGTTATCGGCAAGTCTCTTTACTCACTCCGTAACACATCATCCTGTGATCAACCCCTTGGTCACATTGTCCACATTATGATGATGTCCTACCAAGTGGACCCAGAGATACCTCTCTGTCACACGGAGTGACAAATCCCAGTCTCGATTCGTGCCAACCCAACAGACACCTTCGGAGATACCCGTAGTGCACCTTTATAGCCACCCAGTTACGTTGTGACGTTTGGTACACCCAAAGCATTCCTACGGTATCCGGGAGTTGCACAATCTCATGGTCTAAGGAAATGATACTTGACATTAGAAAAGCTTTAGCATATGAACTACACGATCTTTGTACTAGGCTTAGGATTGGGTCTTGTCCATCACATCATTCTCCTAATGATGTGATCCCGTTATCAACGACATACAATGTCCATGGTCAGGAAACCGTGACCATCTATTGATCACGAGCTAGTCAACTAGAGGCTTACTAGGGACATGGTGTTGTCTATGTATCGACACATGTATCTGAGTTTCCTATCAATACAATTATAGCATGGATAATAAACGATTACCATGAACAAGGAAATATAATAATAATAACTAATTTATTATTGCCTCTAGGGCATATTTCCAACAGTCTCCCACTTGCACTAGAGTCAATAATCTAGTTCACATCGCCATGTGATTAACACTGATAGGTCACATCACCATGTGACCAACATCCAAAGAGTTTACTAGTGTCACTAAACTAGTTCACATCACCATGTGATTAAGACTCAATGAGTTCTTAGGTTTGATCATGTTTTGCTTGTGAGAGAGGTTTTAGTCAACGGGTCTGCAACATTCAGATCCATATGTACTTCGCAAATCTCTATGTCATATTGTAAATGCTGCTTCCACGCTCCACTTGGAGCTATTCCAAATGGTTGCTCCACTATACGTATCCGGTTTGCTACTCAGAGTCATTCGGATAGGTGTTAAAGCTTGCATCGACGTAACTCTTTACGCCGAACTCTTTATCACCTCCATAATCGAGAAACATGTCCTTATTTACTCCAAGGACAATTTTTGACCTCTCTCCAATGATCCATTCCTGGATCACTCTTGTACCCCCTTGCCAGACTCATGGCAAGGCACACTTCCGGTGTGGTACACAACATAGCATACTATAGAGCCTACGTCTGAAGCATAGGGGACGACCTTCGTCCTTTCTCTCTCTTCTGCCGTGGTCGAGCTTTAAGTCTTAACTTCATACCTTACAACTCAGGAAAGAACTCCTTCTTTGACTGATCCATCTTGAACACCTTCAAGATCATGTCAAGGTATGTGCTCATTTGAAAGTACCATTTAGCGTTTTTGATCATGTCAAGGTATGTGCTCATTTGAAGGTATGTGCTCATTTGAAAGTGACGGTTCAACAACCTCATCAAGTCTCCACCATCCTCCCACTCAATTCTTTCGAGAGAAACTTTTCCTCGAGAAAGGACCCATTTCTAGAAACAATCACTTTTGCTTCTGGATCTGAAATAGGAGGTATACCCAACTGGGTGTCCTATGAAGATGTATTTATCCGCTTTGGGTTCGAGATTATCTGACCGAAACCTTTTCACATAAGCGTCGCAGCCCCAAACTTTTAAGAAACCACAGCTTAGGTTTCTCTAAACCATACTTCATACGGTGTCTGTCGTGGGGAAACTGGCGATCCACGAACACCTATGGGACCGGAGCCCCTTTCGGTTCGGCGGGGGGCAGAGATCGCATGAAGAGCAGATCGAGGCGAAGCACACGAGCAGTTTTACCCAGCTTCGGAGCTCTCCGGAGAGATAATACTCCTACTGCTGCTTGTTTGTGTGTATTGAGTGCTTCGAATGTCCCCCTACCTCTTCTATGTTCCGCATGGGCCTCCTTTTATACGCTAAAGGGGTCACCAACAGGTGGCAACGTAGGCGAGGGTAAAAATGGAAAAAGGGAGTTGCGGTTGGTGCAACTACCTGCACAGTGTATCCTACCTAACCCTGATGGCAGGGGACAAAGGCATTTAATGCCCGTCTGTGTCGCCCGAATAGTGCAAAAAGGACCGTCAGGGACTCCACCGTTTGCCACGATGGTAATCTTGCATGCCACCGTGCACCGCTGGCTGCACAGCCTTCCGCCACGCGCGCCTGGAAAGGCCCCAGGGCGACACGTTGGTGGATGTGCTGGAGCGTGGGTACGGGGTGGTTGGCTGGCCGCGGCAAGCACCTTGCCGCGGTCGTTGTCTTGTCAGGCCCGGAAGCTTGTCGCTCGCCGGGCTTTGCCGGGACGCGTGGCGCATTGCGGCAAGTTCCTTGAGATGCCTTAGTTGGCCTTCCCGGCAAGCTCCTCTTGCCGGGGCCTTGTCTCTTTGATTTAAATATCTTGCTCTTGAATGGCCGGTTGGCCTTCCCGGCAAGCTCCTCTTGCCAGAGCTTTTGTGTTCTTGAATGGCTCCAAAGGAACCCTGGAGGATCTTGGCGGTCACCCGGCAAGCCCTGCTGCGGGACGCTGCAACTGCCCGTGCACAAGTTCGGGGTACTAGGGTACCCCTATTCTAGTACACCGACAGGAGCCCCCGGGCCTGGGCCACACACGGTGCCGAGCGCTGTTGGGCCAGGCCCAAAACAGGGCACGGGCACACGCGGCCTGGGTTGCGCCGTAACTTAGTCCGCCCCCACCGCGCCCTCCCCATTGGCACGCGTCGAACGCGGCGTCGTGGGGAGTGATCGTGGGGGGTTTCTTTATTTGGATGGGCGAAACGTCCGCCCCTCCCCCCTTTATAAGCAGGGGAAACATGGGCAGTTTGTCCATCCTGCCGTTTGTTGCTTCCAATCTCAAAAGCTCCGCCGCTCTCCCCTTCTTCTCGAAGCCGAGAGAGAGCAGCGCTCCGCCCCCCATTGCCACCAGCACCACCAATGCCGTCGACCTCCCTCACCACCGCCACCATGGCTCGGAAAGCCGACAAGGGGAAGGGTGTGAAGTCGGCCGAGGCGCAGCGGCTCGCGGCGCTGCGGAAGGAGCGGGCGATCTTCTCCCCCAGCTCGGTGCGAAGGAGCTGAGGGAGTACTTCTACCTCTTCTGGTCGACGGAGACGCGAGCGCATCCGCGCACGAGAGTGCTTCTGGCGACCGCTTCGGAATTAGCTCCAAACGGGTACCCATTCTTCGCGTTGTTCTTCTATTGCAGGCTCTGCCCGCCCTTCTCGGAGTTCTTCTGCGACATCATGAACACATACGGGCTCCGCCTCCTAGACTTCACCCCCAACGCCGTTCTGACAATGGCAGTTTTCGCACATTTGTGCGAAAACTTTGTCGGAGTCCACCCCAATGTAGCCCTTTTCCGCCACTTCTTCATGCCTCGGGTCGAGAGAGGAGAGCCGCTTGCTGGAGGGATAGCCTGGATCTCGAGAGTCGAAAAGAAGGAGGCGTATCTGGAGGGTGAGCTTCGTAGCAAGTGGGAGGAGTGGAGAGCGGAGTGGTGTTGGATCGTTGAGGAGAACCCGCAGCCGTTCACTGCCGTGCGCCAAGCCCCAATAGTGCGCGGCAACGATTGGAGTAACGTGACCCCGGAAGACGAGAGGCTGAAGATCGCTGTTACCAGAATCCTCCGCCTCAGGCTTGCCGGGCTCACCGTAGGCGCAGTTGGTGCAGATTTCCTTCGCCGCCGCATCGCCCCCTGCAGGAGAGGGGGAGGCCCGCCTGGGAGTTCAAGAACTCGGCGGACATCATGAGGCTGCGGCCAGGCCTCAATTTTAACTTCACCGTCCTGGAGCTGGACGCGACGCTGCTGGAGTTGTTCAAGCGCGACCCCCGACACCCATTCACGTTGCCGCGGGGCGTCGTACCGCTGTGCAACAACTCGTCGCTCGACCGGATCCGCGCCATGATGCCGTTGTGCGATTTGCACGAAATCGTACCAACTTGGCAAGAGCCTGCGGATGACGTTGTGCGGGCGTTCTTCGACAACTTAGAAGAAGTGCCGGTCCATGCTGACGAGCAGAAGAGCCTCACCCACGACACCACCGAAACGGAGCTGCAGCTCATCGCCACCAGGGCGGAAGAGGCTGCGGCAGCAGCTGCCGCAGGTGAGTTCGGGTTCACCGTGGAGGAGGCGGAGGCAGCAGAGGCGACAAGCCTTGCCGACCGCGAGGAGTTTGTCGACGTGGAGGAAGAGCTTGTCGGGCCTGAAGACGAACCGAACGAGCCCGGCGAAGAAGATCTTGTCGGGCCCGTTCCTTCGGACAGCCTGCCGCGAGTAGAGCCCCCAGCCGCACCAAGAAGGCGTCTCCGCAGGGCCGGGGACGCAGCGGGGTGGCACACGGGTCGACAGCCGCCGCAGCGCGCGACGTGCTCCACTGCAGCAAGCTCTATTGCCGCGGGAGCACCTCCCGCCGCTGCGGCAACTGGAGCGGGGCCCTCACGGACCACCGCTACCGCCCCTGCCAAGCGGGCAAGGGAACCCACTCCTCCGCCTCGCCGCACTGGAGGTGGGCCGGACTTCGACCTCTCCGCGCTGAGCTCGGCCGACGAGGAAGAGGAAGAGTAAGTTTCTTCATTGTACTTGTAATTCTTCAATCTTGTTGTTTTTGTCTTGTATCTGACTTGCTTCAATCTGAACCTACTCCTTTTCAGGACGCTGGCCCAGAGAGCGGCGAAGAGAGCCAAGGCCCCGGTGATTGTCATCGAGGATGACATCACCGTGTCAGCAGGGGGTGTATCTGAGACCACCTTGACGGACCCGGCAACTACTCCTTAGAGCAGCCCCCAGCGCAGCCCCCAGCGTAAGTTTACAGTTTGCTTCTTGCTGACAGGTGCTCATGGGTGCTTTTTCTTTGCTGATATCTTGTCTGTTGAATTTGTGTAGGAGCAGAGCAGCCTCACCAAGAGGGCCAGGAAGCCGTTCCCAAAGTGCCATCAGCTTCAACGACACCGCCAAGGGAGGGCTCCCCGGCAAGGGAGCACTCTCCGGCAAGGGAGAACTCTCCGGCAAGGGGCAGTTCCCCGACAAGGGACGGAACTAGTGATCCTCCGGTGGTTGAGACCACCACTGCGGATCCCAGCTCAGGAAAGCTCTTCGTGTTTTAAATATCATGATATATATATATCCGATTGGATGTAAGTTGGCATAGGCTATTATTGTTGACATCACCTAAAGGTGAATACATTGGGAGGCAACACAATAAGCCCCTATCTTTCTCAGTGTCCGGTTGAAACTCTATAACCACAAGTATTGCATGAGTGTTAACAATTATGGGAGACTACGAGATAGTTGAGTATGTGAGCTTGCTGAGAAGCTCTATTATTGACTCTTTCTGATGTTACAATAAATTGCAATTGCTTCAATGACTGAGATTATAGTTTGTTAGCTCCCAATGAAGTTTTTGAACCATACTTGACTTTGTGAATTGCTTATTACTTGAACATAGGAAATCATATGACAAAATCCATATATGTTGCTGTTATTAGAATGATCATGATGACCTCATGTCCGTATTTTTATTTTTATCGACACCTCTATCTCTAAACATGTGGACATATTTTTCGATTTCGGTTTCCGCTTGACGACAAAGCGAGGTCTAAGCTTGGGGGAGTTGATACGTCCATTTTGCATCATGCTTCTATATCAATATTTATTGCATTATGGGCTGTTATTACACATTATATCTCAATACTAATGGCTATTCTCTCTTATTTTACAAGGTTTACCATGAAGAGGGGGAATGCTGGCAGCTGGAATTCTGGCTGGAAAAGGAGCAAACATTGGAAACCTATTCTGCACAACTCCAAAAGACCTGAGACTCCACGAAACAACTTTTTGGAATTATTAAGGAAATTATGAGCAAAAGAAATAGGCCAGGGGGCCCACACCCTGTCCAGAAGACAGGAGGGCGTGCCCCCTATCTCCTGGGCCCCCTGGTGGGCCTCCGGCGTCCATCTTCTGCAATATGAAGGGTTTTGTCCTGGAAAAAATCGTGGACAAGCTTACAAGACGAAACTCCGCCGCCACGAGGCGGAACCTTGGCGGAATCAATCTAGGGCTCTGGCGGAGCTGTTCTGCCGGGGACACTTCCCTCCGGGAGGGGAAAAGCATCACCAACGCCATCACCAACGATCCTCTCATCGGGAGGGGGTCAATCTCCATCAACATCTTCACCAGCACCAACTCATCTCAAACCCTAGTTCATCTCTTGTATCCAATCTTGTATCCAAAACCACAAATTGGTACCTGTGGGTTGCTAGTAGTGTTGATTACTCCTTGTAGTTGATACTTATTGGTTTAGTTGGTGAAAGATCATATGTTCAGATCCTTAATGCATATTATTACACCTCTGATCATGAACATGAATATACTTTGTGAGTAGTTACGTTTGTTCCTGAGGACATGGGTGAAGTCTTGCTATTAGTAGTCATGTGAATGTGGTATTCGTTCGATATTTTGATGAGATGTATGTTGTCTCTCCTCTAGTGGTGTTATGTGAACGTCGACTACATGACACTTCACCATTATTTGGGCCTAGAGGAAGGCATAGGGAAGTAATAAGTAGATGATGGGTTGCTAGAGTGACAGAAGCTTAAACCCTAGTTTATGTGTTGCTTCGTTAGGGGTTGATATGGACCCATATGTTTAATGATGTGGTTAGGTTCACCTTAATACTCCTTTTTGTAGTTGCGGACGCTTGCAATAGGGGTTAATCATAAGTGGGATGCTTGTCCAAGTTAGGGAAGTACCCAAGTGCCGGTCCACCCACATATCAAATTATCAAAGTACCGAACGCGAGTCATATGAGCGTGATGAAAACTAGCTTGACGATAATTCCCAATGTGTCATCGGGAGCTCCTTTCTCATTATTAGAATTTGTCCAGGCTTATCCTTTGCTACATAAAGGATTGGGCCACCTTGCTGCACTTTATTTACTTTATTTACTTTTGCTCGTTACTATTTATCTTATCACAAAACTATCTATCACCTACTATTTCAGTGCTTGCAGAGAAAACCTTACTGAAAACCGCTTATCATTAACTTCTGCTCCTCGTTGGGTTCGACACTCTTACTTATTGAAAGGACTACGATAGATCCCCTACACTTATGGGTCATCACAGACCCCAGTTACACTTTCTCTGAACAACTGTCCTTTTATCACAGTAAAGGCTTTAGACCGTCGGACGATCTGTCGAGCCTCTTCTTCATCCTCTGGGAGTTCTTTCCTAAGAATGTATGCAATGTATGGCACTGTCCAGTCAAGAGTGATGACCAAAACCTCCATGACTAAGTCGACCACGGCTGGGATTTCGACTTCAGTCGGATCTGTGGCACTCTTGGGCTGTGGTGATTCTTTGGTGAAAGGATCTTCCTGAACTGAAGGTGAATGAATATGTTCCAAAAACACATTTCGGGGAATGGCCTCTCTCTTTGATCCTATCTTTGCCAGCTCATCTGCAGCTTGATTTTTCAGTCGGGGTATATGGTGGAGCTCCAAACCTTCAAACTTCTTTTCTAGCTTTCTCACTGCATTACAATAACCAGTCATGGCTGGGCTCCTGACATCCCATTCCTTCATCACTTGATTAACCACCAAATTTGAGTCACCTTAGACCATAAGGCGACGGACGCCGAGTGAAATGGCCATACACAACCCGTATAAAAGTGCTTCATATTCGGCTTCATTATTGGAGGAATCAAAATGAATCTGGAGAACGTAACTAAGTTTGTCTCCACGGGGGGATACCAATACTACCCCAGCACCAGAACCATTTATCATCTTAGAGCCATCAAAGAACATAGTCCAATGCTCCGAGTGGACTTGATTCGGCAATTGCTGCTCAATCCACTCGGCAAGGAAATCTGCGATTGCTTGGGACTTGATAGCTTTCTTTGGCTCGAACTTTATATCCAATGGAAGGAGTTCAATCGCCCATTTTGCCACTCCACCAGTTGCATCTCTGTTATTCAGAATTTTAGATAGTGGCGCGTCGTTGACGACTTTAATGGAGTGGTCAGAGAAATAATGCTCAACCTTCTTCATGGTCATGTATATTCCATAGACAAGCTTCTGATAATGTGGGTATCGTTGCTTGGATGGAGTCAAAACTTCAGAGAGATAATAGACTAGGCATTGAACCTTGTAAGCTTTTCCTTCTTCTTCTCGCTCGACCGTGAGTACTGTACTAACAACTTGTCCAGCGGCTACAATGTAAAGTAGTAAAGGCTCTTTGCTGATTGGCGCAGCGAGCACCGGCTGGGTGGAAAGCAGGGTTTTGAGCTCTGCAAACGCTGCATCAGCTTCTTCAGTCCACTCGAACTTATCAGATTTCTTCATCAGTTGGTAAAGGGGCAAGGCCTTTTCACTGAGACGAGAAATGAATCGACTCAGGGCGGCCAAACAACCGGTCAACTTCTGAACGTCATGCGCTCGCATGGGGCGTTTCATTCGGAGGATGGTATCAACTTTTTCTGGGTTGGCGTCGATCCCTCGTTCGAAAACGAGGAAACCAAGTAACTTTCCTCCTGGAACCCCGAATGTGCATTTTGACGGATTAAGCTTGATATCGTACCTCCTCAGGTTGGCAAAGGTTTCTACAAGGTCAATCAATAGGTCGGAACCTTTGCGAGACTTGACCACAATGTCATCCATGTATGCTTCCACATACCGACTAATTTGAGCGAGCAGTCACTTCTGAATCATTCTCATGAATGTGGCTCTGGCATTTTTCAAACCGAAAAGCATGGTGACATAGCAAAAGCACCCGAATGGGGTGATGAAGGCTGTTTTTATTTCATCGGGACCATACAGTCGGATCTGATGATATCCGGAATATGCATCTAAGAAAGACAAGCGCTCGCACCCCGCAGTCAAGTCAACAATCTGATCAATGCGAGGGAGAGGGAAGTGATCTTTCGGGCAGGCCCGATTGATATGCTTGAAATCAATACACATACGAAGTGAATCATCCTTCTTAGGAACCATGACTACATTGGCTAACCACTCGGAGTGGTAGATTTCACGGATGAACTCTGCTACCAACAGTCGAGCCACTTCTTCGCCAATTGCTTTCCTCTTCTGCACGGCGAACCGCCGAAGGTGCTCTTTGACGGGCTTTACCTTGGGGTCGACACGCAAACGGTGCTCGGCCAGTCCCCTGGGCACACCTGGCATGTCAGAAGGTTTCCATGCAAAGATGTCCTAGTTCTCACGGAGGAACTGGACGAGCGCTTCTTCCTATTTGCTGTCGAGCGTTGTTGATATATGAGTTGGTGCAGCATTGGGATCTGTCGGGTGAATATGAACTGGCTTCGTCTCACCAGTCGACTGAAATGCGGAATCTGTGGCAGGCTTCTTGGCTCGAAGCAAGTCACTCGGATCTGCATTCTTCTAATATTCTTGGAATTCAACAGCTGCCATCTATGCGTCGGCGATTTTGGAACCTTTATGGAAACATTCCTCAGCCTTCTGCGATTGCTAGTAACTGTGATCACACCTTTGGGGCCAGGCATCTTCAGTTTGAGGTACACATAACATGGTCGAGCCATAAAACGTGCATAGGCTGGCCTACCCAGAATGGCATGATAGGCACTCTGGAAATCCACGACTTCAAATGTCAACTTCTCCTTACGGTAATGCTTAGAATCACCGAAAAGAATGTCAAGGGCGATCTGGCCGAGTGATTCGGCTTTCTTTCCAGGGATAACACCATGAAAACTCATGTTGCTCTCGCTAAGCTTGGACATCGGAATGCCCATCCCTTCAAGGTTTCAGCGTAAAGGATGTTCAGACCACTGCCACCGTCCATCAGTACTTTGGTCAGTCGAGTGCCCCCAACCATGGGGTCGACCACCAGTGCTTGCCTCCCAGGGGTGGCCACACGAGTAGGATGGTCAGACTGGTCGAACGTGATGGCCGTCTGAGACCATCTCAAGTAGGTGGTCATTGCCGCAGGAGCGACCATACTCACTTCTCTGTTGATGACCATCAGTCGACTCTTGCTTTCAACATCAGCAAAAATCATGAGAGTGGAATTGACTTTGGGATAACCATCGTCCTCCTCTTCATCTTCATCTTTGTCCGACTCCTTCTCCTTCTCATTGGGTTGTTTCTCTCGGAACTGCTGGATTAGGAGTCGACATTGTCGAGTGTATGCTTCGGGTAAATCAGATTACCTTCTTCATCCTTCTTCATGTGGATGTGGCATGGCAAATCCAGCACATCATTTCCTGCTTGATCCTTGACCTTCTTAGGGGGCCAGGGCCCCTTAGGTTTTCCCTTAAACTTTCCTGGATTCACTGCCGCAATCTCTCCAGGTGCAGCTGGTTCGGCCTTATGCTTCTGTTTCCGACTGGAGTTACCCCCTCTGGCCTCTTGGCCGACTGGTTTACTCTTCCCGCTACAGAGTCGATCCTCTTCTTCTCCGTTAGCGTATCGGGTTGCTATCTCCATCATCCGAGTCAGAGTCATATCCCCAGTCCGACCGAATTTCAAGACCAACTCTCTGTATTTGACGCCTTCCTTGAAAGCACACACAGCTTGATGCTCTGACACATTCTCAACGGTGTGATGCAAAGTAGTCCATCTCTGAATGAATTCCCTCAAAGTCTCATTCGGCTTCTGCACATAATGCTGCAACTCGGGCAACCCTGCTGGTCGCTTGCACGTGCCCTCAAAAGTTCTTACAAACACTCAAGATAGCTCCTCCCAACTGTGAATACTGCCCGAAGTCAATTCAGTCAACCACGCTCGGGCTGACCCTTCCAACATAAGAGGGAGATGCTTCATTGCTATCTCATCGTTACCACCTCCAATCTGCACAACCACTCGGTAATCTTCAAGCCAAGTTTCAGGCTTGGATTCGCCGGTGAACTTACTGACCCCAGACGCCAACCTAAAGTTGGGAGGAATCACCGCTGCCCTGATGGCCCTGCTAAAACACTCGGGACCGGAAACGTGCAATCTGCTGCCACTTGGACGATCTTTGCCAGGGTCTTCTCTGGGTGCTCTGTTCAGGTCGACCAGGCTTTGAACGAGGATAGACCTCGCGTCGAAGCCCGGTTCCCTTGGATCAACTGAGGCTTTGTGCTCGCCGCTATGATGGTGCTTGTCATCGTTCCGCCGAGGCACATATGATGCACTCCTCGGAGGAGGCATGGGTCCTCGACGACGATTGTCACGGTCGAGTGGATGATCATACTACCCACGGCCTTCATGCTGTCGAGGCGATCTTGGGCTGTGAGCCGACTGAACTGTATCCGCTGCAACGGATCTGCTGTGAATCCTATTCCGCGACTGAGACACTGCTGTGTTTTTCTCTCCTGCTGCCCGGAGCAAGGCCCGGATCTGCATCAACCCTCTGCCAGCTTCTGACTGGGAAGGTTGGATCGATTCTGCTATTCGGGCCACAGCTGTGAGATTCTGAATCGGCGTTCGGTATACCTTAGGTGGAGGCGGAAAAAGCTGTCGTCGACTAGACTCATGGATCCACTCCTGAGCATGCTCGTCGAGAGCACGCTGAAGGTTATCTAGCCATGTGCGCTCAGCCAAGTTAGCTAGGCGCACCTCCTCCAAGGCTCGAGCCTCGGGGGTTTCTCCAACGATGGGCGTGTGGAGTGCATCCATGTTGCGGCTATGAAGTTCTTCCCTCTGCTGCGAAGAGAGGGGTTTGGGTCGTTATTCCTCGTGGCCGTGCGAGGGATCGCCGCCGCCGTCTCTGCTGCCTTCACGACGGAAACCGGGAGGGCTATGAGGTCCGTCAACCATCAAGACTTCAGCCGCAGGTTCGCTACTGTCGCACTCGAATGCGGTCTCCAAGGAGCCAGTCGACAGGTCGAACAGGCTGTGGAGAGTTTCTTCAGGCTCGATTGCCGCGACATGGTGGGTGGTCGAACATCGAGCCACCACGTGCTTCATCCACCGCTGAAGCCGCGATCGACCGGATCGCTTGTGGTGACAAACGGCAGGGAGTAAAAACACCGTCGGGGTCGACTCATACTGAGTCGACGGCTGCCGAAGGAGAACGCCGCGAACGCACGCTCGGAAGTGCGTTGCCCCTCGGACGGGGAGCGCCTCAGCGTCCAGGGGAGCTTCTTGAAGCCACGCGGAGTCGTTGGCGACGAACACGAGCACGCCGAGACGGATCTCACGGCCCTCGGCCAATCCGCTGCCGGAAACCATGACGATGATGATCGGAAAAAACTTGCAACTTCACCAGCAAATCGCTAAGATACCTGCCCCACGGTGGGTGCGAACTGTCATGGTCCTAAGACTGACAGTAGAAAGGGGGGTAGGTATGGAGAGGCAAGATGTTAGCTATGATGAAGGTGTACACATGATGTTTACGAGTTCAGGCCCTTCTCGGTGGAAGTAACAGCCCTACGTCTCGGTGCCCGGAGGCGGTCGATTGGATTATGTGTGTTGTATTACAGGGGCTGCTAACCCTTGTCCCAGAGGAGGGGGCGGCTTATATAGAGTGCGCCAGGACCCCAGCCGTCCTCCATTACGAGGGGCTTAATGTACATAAAGTAAGGGGCGTTACTTGTAACGCCAGTCTTAAGTACTCTTAATGCTCATAAAGACTAAGGAGTGAACGTCCGGCCGTTGCGTGCTCTTCTGACTCCTGGCCTTCGATATAGTCGAGTGACTTCCCATATGGTCGAGTGACGGTAGGGGGAGGAGCGTCGAGTGATGTGGTCGTCGAGTGATGTGGTCGTCGAGTGGATTGCATTCGACGCACTCGACCGACGCTCTCCTGTTGACCCTTGGTCTTTTTATCTTTCGGGGTAGTGACCTTGGGTAGGACGTATAGGTCAGGCCTATGATCCTACCCCAGGTCTGTATCCTCGTCATGCGCTTCTTGGGAATTGGTATCTTGACTTTCGCCAAACAACCCCAAGAACGCAGGTAAGAGAGTTTCAACCTTTTCCTTTCCCATTCCTCAAATGGAGTCATGGTCTTATGTTTTGTGGGAACTCGGTTTAGGACATGACACGCGGTCATTAGCGCCTCCCCCCACCATTCCTTGGAAAGACCCAACGTGTCAAACATGGCGTTAACCAAATCAGTTATAGTTCGGTTCTTTCTTTCAGCCACCCCATTAGACTGAGGTGAGTAGGGAGGCGTCCTCTCATGGATTATACCATGTTCCGCACAAAACAGATGAAATTCATTGGAAAAATACTCTCCACCACAATCGGACCTAAACCGTTTAATTTTTCGATCAAGTTGGTTCTCTGCCTCAGCTTTATAGTTTTTGAAGAAAGTTAAAGCCTCATCTTTTGATTTCAGAAGATACACATAACAATATCTAGTGGAGTCATCAATCAACGTCATGAAATATCTCTTTCTTCCTTTTGTCAACACGCCATTCATCTCACAAAGATCAGAATGTATAAGCTCTAGTGGCGCCAAGTCTCTTGCCTCTGCAGTCTTATGGGACTTGCGAGGTTGTTTAGCTTGCACACATACTTGGCACTTAGAGTCTTTGACAGTAGAGATTTTCGGAATTAAATTCATATTGGCTAGCCGCGTCATGCAACCAAAGTTAATATGACAAAGTCGTGAATGCCAAATATCTGACTCATTATTGTGGCAAACATTATTAATAACTTTAGTGCAAATATCTGACAAAGATAGGCGGAACAAGCCTCTGCACTCATAGCCTTTTCCAAAAAATTGTCCACACTTGGAAATTAAAACTTTATTGGACTCAAAAACCAACTTAAAACCATCTCGACATAAACAGGAACCGCTAACGAGATTTTTATTGATGGACGACACATGATGAACGTTCTTCAGACGCACGGTCTTGCCCGAAGTAAACTTCAGACCGACTGTACCGACACCTCGAACGAGGGCATGTGACCCGTTCCCCATCAGCACGGGAGAAGTCCTTGTGACCTAGTAGGAAGAAAACATTGAGGCGTCAGCACAAACATGTACATTGGCACCTGTGTCAATTAACCAATCAGGAGATTGAAATACTGAAAGGATGGTAGGAAGAATACCGTACCCAGATTCCTTCATATCAGTATCACCGATGACAACATTAGCGGACTTGCCGCTCTTCTCATGTTCGCGCTCCTCAAAGCGGTTAGGACACTTCGGAGCCCAGTGATTAGGATCACCGCAGACATGGCGAAGTCACTTCCCCTTCTTGTGAGAATTCTTCTTGAAGTTGGTACAATGCGATGGCTTGTTCTTTGTATCAAACTTGCCTTTGCCCTGAGTTTTGTTCTTGTTGTTTTTGAACTTGTTGGGCTGGAATTACTTCTTCTGTACCATGTGGGCACTAGAAGCTCCCTCAGCAACTCGAGCACGTGTGTCCTTTGCTCTCGCCTTCTCTTCAACATCAAGAGTACCAATGAGATCCGCAACGGAAAACTCTTGTCTCTTGTGTTTCAGGGAAGTTGCAAAATTGTACCACGAAGGTGGAAGCTTGGCGATGATGCCTCCGGCAACAAATTTGTCTGATAACACACACTTGAAGTACTCAAATTCTTTTGCGAGCGACTGTATCTCATGAGCCTGTTGTACAAAAGAGCGCTCATCAGTCATCTTGTAGTCATAGAATAGCTCCATTACGTACAACTCGCTGCCGGCGTCCGAGGCACCAAACTTGGCCTCGAGTGCAGCCCACATGTCCTTGCCATTGTCAAACGACATATACGAGTCCACAATGGAGTCATCAAGAACACCCAGAAGAGCGCCTTTAAAGAGAGTATCGATCTTCTCAAAAGTTTCCAGCTGTGCTGGATTAAGAGCGAACTCAGGCTTGCCCTTGGTGGCGTCATAGCAGCCCATGGTCTGAAACCAGTAGACTGCTCTCGTGCGCCACCTCTTATATTGCGCCCCCTTAAAGGCAGGCAGCTTCAGATGCGCAGCAAAACCACTCGGAGCAAATTGCCTATACTTTGGTTTTTGGATTGTTGGAAATATGAGCAAATTACCACGAGATTTAATCCGAACAAACAGAAGATAAATCATCACTACAGTAGCAGAGATTGAACTAATCATATGAACTAGCATAGCAGATGAACAGATCACATCTAGGGCACATACTAGAAACATGAATTCTACCACGATCTCGAACAGGAAAGATAGAATCACATACGGTGCAGCGGGAGCAGCACCGCCGGCGTTGACGTTGTCGCCCATGTCATCGAGGATGAGGTTGCCGAGGTCGGGAAAGAACTCGTCGTTTGCGAAGTCGTCGCTGCCAACAGTCGCGCGAGTGCGCTCCCCAAAAACCTGATCACCCCTCTCCCGTACATGATCACGAGAGGCGGGGTTCCGGAGGCCTGCTGTACCTTCTCCCGGTGCACGCCGAAAGGAGGTATGAAGAAGACTTGCTTGGCGGCGCAATGCTCTGGAACGGTGGTGAGAAACCATACAAAGCGGCAACGGCAAGGGTAGACGTCTGCCTGACTATATAGTGCGGGCCGGGTAGGTCGTGGGAGTAAACCCCACGTCCGAGTCGTCACGATCCAAAAGAATCTAAAACAGTTCAGTAATTAACGCCTCCGTTAATAATTAATTAATGACTCATTAATTTTTCCCGAGCAGCAAAAATATAGACAACGTACATAGCTCTGTCCTCGGCTCGGCTCAATCCCGCAACCCGCGGCGCGGCGCGGCGCAGCGAGGCGAGGCGAGCGAGGAGGAGGAGCGCGCGTGTAGGTCTCCTCTTCTCATGCTCATACAAGTGGTAGAAGAGCTCACCTTATAAAGAGGTGCAACTCTCTCTCAACTTATGAGGTGGGACTAAACTTTAGCCTCACTCACTCCAGTCACATGTGTGCACGAATGGGCCAAGAGAATTTCAGAATTTTAGTTGGGCTTTGGGCCAAAAGCCCACTAGCAAATTCCAACAATCCCCCACAAAGTCTCATTGGCACATTTCACCATTTGGTTCCAAAACATTGTTTATATACCGGTGCTTAGTGGAGACTGTGAAGTTGAACTTCCACTTAGAGATTTATGCTACACTAGATCACAACTTGAATAGTGGACTATGCCTTGAACTACAAGTTTTCTGCGAGACTAGTTTGACACAAATTCTAGACCGATACTGGGCTGCCGCAAGGCTTCCCCGCGGGTGGAGCGTATACGTCGTACTCCAGGGCCTTTCATAAATTTATTAGAGAGCACCCACTCACAGATTGCGACGTTAACAGTCAAATTCATATAGGTGTGTTCCTCAGGAGATGCTCTGCAGGACAACATCTCTGCTTACTCAAATAAGCTACTTGGAACACATTAAGATAGATATCAACCTGCCATGCAGATCAGGAGAGTATTGCGTCTTCACGGAGTGGGATAATTAAAATAAAGATACTCTCCTCTCAGCTGACCAACGGCTTGTCTCCCACTTCTACTTCACGGGATCTCCGATCACATAAAGTGGGTTACCACTATGGACAACTCATGCGGTGGGTCTCAAACCCATCTCCATCGATGCATTATCTCCTCCTTACACAATATTCTCCACAATCTCCATGCCATCAGATGAGCAGGAAGAGGAGTTCTTCGGCATAAAGCCTAACTGGGTGGCCCATCGAGCCTGTCGAATACGATCCAGACAAGTCTCTACTCCACCACCATCGAAGCTCCAAGGCAGCTCGCCGAGGAGAGGCGAGTTGCTCTAGGCCAGCATGTGGGGAGCACGACGGCACATGCATTGTGGTTGCCGTGGACGATGCAGTGTTGTACCGCTCCTCCCATGCCTGTGATCATGCCATCCGCCATCAACGAATGCGTAACCACGCCCTGTTGGTGGAGAAAGAAGCCGGCTTCGCGAGGATCAATGAAATAGTGGCCGACACACCGCGCTAGCCTCCATCATCAAGGAGAAGTAGAAACATGTGAGGCCGCCACCTCTTCGGTCCCATGAAGGCCACTACCGAGGCAACGCCGGCGTACACAACTGACATCTTTCCCGGTCGCAGTCCATCGTCGTCCCTCGCCCCAAAAACCAACCTTGATCAGTGTTTCACGGAAGCGGAGGGCACCCTTCCCCTCCGGCTGAAGCATAACCCAGCGGTGCTACTCCGATGAGCGGCCCTGCCGAACATGAGGAAGCAAGCCGCCCTTTGCATTGAAGCATATACCTCCGCAGCTCAACACAGTCCAATGAGCGGGCTGCCGGACATGGGGAAGACAATGGAGATCCGTCACGGCCAACCGTAGACTAGTCAAGGTTATCCGCGTCGTGGAAATGGATATTCGTCGGCGCCGGCCGTAGACTAGTTTTACCTCAGTAGGCATAGTTTTAAGTTAAAAACCTTCAAAAAGTAATGAATTTCATCCGATTTATATGAAATTCGTCGTATTTGCATGAATTTCGTCCGGTTGATCTAGACAATGCTTGAAATGTATGCGTGCAACGGTGGATGGCCGGCTCCCCATTAGTGTCCGCGGACTGGTCCCCCTGTTCGCGGACATATGCCCGAGCAATTTTATGAGTGAGCATTGAAAATGCCCTAAAGACGTGTTCGGTAGCTCTCCCCAGCCCAAAAAATCCTCGTCGGCAGCTTCCGTCGCCAGCTTCCAACTCCGCGTAAAAAACCAAATGTAGCATTTCGTTCGGCACGGTAGCTTCTACTTTCCCAGGCTGCCGGTGCCCCGTGTCGCAGGCTGTTCCTGGCTGATACTGTTTCTGATAGGGACAGGAAGAGGGGAAAGGACTAGTCGTGGGTTGTGGGCTGCCTCGGCGAACCGTTTTCCACTCGGCGGTGGCATTATGTCTGCGATTTCTGCCAACTCCAGCTTCTTCAATTTCTGAGAGTAGCAAATCACCATCTCCTTAACTCCTCATAAATTACACTACGCATTCAGCCAGCTTCTCGACTCCATAGCCACGGTTTGGACCGTTCGGCCCAGCTCCCAACCTGGAGTCGAGGAGTCGAGGAGCCGAAGGGCTTCCGAACACGCCCTAAGTCTCACACATATTTAAGGTAGCCACACATACCATAAAATATAACCCCACAAATGAAGAACAGCCTTGGCAAAACACATTGACAACTTCTAGTAACTTTGTTTTTGAGTTGGACCACTTCTAATTACTTTCATGTAATAAATAATCCTTAAACAATTTGGACAACACTATAGATTCATTTTCACAAAAGAACTTAATCATTTGTTTTTGCATCATGTTCAAATTTTCTATAAGTACGGTTACTCTTCGTGTGCACTGGTTTTGTGGGGCATTAGCACGGCGATTTCTTTATTGTCTATTTCAACAAGTTTGGTATGGATCCGATGAGAGATAGGCGATAACGGCGGCGCGCCTTCGGCTCGCTCGGGTATTTGTAGTCGTCGTGCTGTCATGAAATAGATGTATTTTTTTATTCTTGTGTTTTTTATACTGTCATGACATACTGAATAAATCAAAGAAAAAAATAGATTAAAAGTTTTATAAAAAAATGCTCAAATTTTTCATTTTAATAAATGTTGTGGTTTCCTTTCAGTTGGCCCACGGTGTCAATGACGCGGGCGGCGTGCGTGTCACATAGCTTACGGGTCGGCATAAAGAGGGCCCACATCATTGGAGCCTTTTTTTTCCAGTAAACATCATTGCAGCCTTGAAGCAGATACATCACGAGCCAAAAAAAGAAAAGACTTTATTTTTCCTCCTCTGTTCCGGCGACGATGGCCGCGGGGCCCGCGGTGGACCGGTGGTCGGTGCTAGCGGCGAGCGCGCTGATCCAGCTTCGCGGGGGGCAGCTACTGCTTCGGTGTATACACGCCGGCAATAAAGGCGTTGCAGGGCTACGACCAGTCCGCGCTCGACGCCGTCGCCTTCTTCAAGGACGTGGGCGCCAACTCCGGGGCCCTCTCCGGCTTCCTCTCCGCGTAGGCGCCCGGGGGCCTCTGACGCCCCTGCATCGTCCTCCTCGCCGCCGCCGTGCTCTGCGCCGCCGGGTACCTCCCCATGTGGCTCGCCGTCGCCAGGGTCGCGCCGGCCCCGCTCCCGCTCATCTACCTGTACATGCTGCTCGTCGCGCGGCGCGCAGGCACAGACCTTCCTGAATATGGCCGATGTCGTCACCGCCGTCGAGAACTTCCCGGCCACCGCGGCACCGTGAAGGTACTGCCGTGCTGATTCCCCTCGCTGGCTTTCTTTCTTACTCTGCTAAGCAGTATACAGTCTCTGCTCTGCATCAGTCAGCACCTAGATGATGTGATTAATTAGACCTATAGCGATTCATGCTAGTACAATACACCAATGTGAAATCAAAAGGGCCACACGCTCTGCTTCAAAGTTGGAACCGAAAATCAAAAGAATCATGTGTTTCGTTGTTCTGGTGGCATAGCACAGTATGCAGATGATGTTTATGCTGAAAGTAGCAGAAAAATACATACAAACAATTCTGGAAAAATACAGTAATGTGATTTATTAGACTTATTATAGTAATTCATACATACAGTATAACCATGGTAGGAATTCTTGCTCCCTGGGAGGCAGCATCGCTGGTTCTAGAAGAAGAGTACAATTGTGTAGGCGCAATCACTTTTCATTATAATGTGTTCTGGCCTAGAGACACCAGAGAGGCAATAATGCAGCCCTTCTTTTGCTGGTCTCATCCATTCGGCACCATATTTGCTGGGTGGAGCTATCATTTGCGTTAATTGCACAAACTCTCAGCGTTATTGTCTTGAGTTTTCACCTAACCACATTCACAACTTTGACGATGTGAATGTGTGTGGATCCAACATTGCACACGCTTTGCTCAATGATCCTAACCTGCACTCTGTTTCTTGACAAAGTAGCAAACTAGCAACCATAAGGTGCGTTTATTAGACAGTGTATCATGTTTTGTCTCGTTACACAATTACAGACATGGCATACTCCTTCATATGGCATTAAACCATCTATACATGGTTTTCTGGGCTTGAGTGCAGCAACACTGGTTCAGGTATAGTGCACTCTCCATAGTGATCCTGGCAGTTTCATACTTATGCTAGAGATATTACCCACAGCCATCGCATTGCTGCTCATGTATTTTGTCGACGTCCACAACGCTCATCGGCGGTAGAACAAGAAGTTCCTTGATGCCTTCTCTCTCATGGCTGTTACTGTTGCTGGGTACCTGAAGGTTGTCATAATCTGCCCAAGTATTCGTGATAAGTTCAGCTGGACAGAGTGTTTGCTTCGTGATACTCCTGCTGTCTCCAGCAGTTTTTTCTGTAAGAGTTCAGAAGACGGAATCGAAACAGCGAGAAGAGCCAGCTCTAGCACTGTACTTGTTGGATCTGGTCAGGACATGTCGTCGCACAAAGAAAACCTGAATGTGGTGCAGGCCATGTGTAAACTCAACTTCTGGCTGCTCTTCCATGCGATGGCCTGCGGGATGGGATCGCGGCTAGTCATGGTGAACAACGTCAGACAGATAAGGGGCTCCCTTTGGCTACACAAGCAGGGAGACCAGCACCCCGGTGTCTCTCTGGAGTAGCTGGAACTACTCGGGGAGGTTCGGCGCAGGCTACGTCTCCAATCTCTTCCTCCAGTCCCGAGGAGTAGGCAGGCCTTTTTCATAGCAGCGACGCCTCTGGTCATGGGTGTAGGCCATGCCGACATCTCCTCTCCTCTGGTTTCCACGCGTAGCTCTACGTCGGCTCTGGTTTTCAAAGGCGCTTCTATGGCAAGGAGTCGCCACAAGGTGAGTTTGCCTTCACCGGTAAGCACTGCTTCGCACTCCCCTTTCTGATTATATGGCATGTATCTGTGTTTTTGGGTCCGCCATAGCATTTTTATAGTTCATCGGAACAAAGAAGTTTTATAGGTGATTTTTATACGCCAGACTGCCGTCTTTTGTAGAGAGTAAATGTATATATATGCAAACGACACTCAGTGTCATGTTAGCATTTGGTATTATAGCATAATGTACTACTCCCTAGTGTAGTGCAAAAAAAACGTCTTACATTATGGGACGGAGGGAGTAGTATATAGCAACATTATAATGGCTACTTCTTGTCTGAATTAATAGTCGAGAAGATGAGTGATACATGTATTATTTAGACAAACACTGCATCTGTTTGTGTTTGTAAGAGAGCACTAACAAGCTCACTCTACTCCTGTCACTTCACTCGTCACCTTGTTTGATGTCCCCTTTAGCTTCCTCTGGTGTTGCGTCCTTCCCGTCGTCTTTGTCCTTTTCTTTCTTCTCCTTTGCTCCGCTTTCTCCTCGGCTTTCTCCGCTTCTGCCTCCTATTCCTCATTCGCCTTCGCCTTTGCCACTGCCGCATCTTGACCTGCTTGAGCGCCTCAATGGGGTATGATAAACACTAATCAGGGTCCCTCTTCTTCCTCGACATTGGCATCAAGTTCTCTGCCACATCGGTGGGCAACATGTCGGTCTCCTCGAGCAGCTGTTGAATCTCCGCAAACAGACCATGCTCCACGACGTCCAGGAAGTTCTTGGCGAGCACCTTGAAGCGCTCGAAGAGGCAATAGGACATCTCGATTTGCTTGTCCATCCTACCCTGTCGGATCAGCGCCGGGTCCATTTTCTCCTTTTGGTTCGTCGTGAAGTTGATTATTCGCTCATGGCCGGATGCTGTCATAGGCCGTCGATGAAGTTAAGCAGGCCGTCGATGTAGTTCATATTGTGTAATTTAGATTGTGTAATTAATTTGTTCATATTATGTTAGATTTTTTTTTAGATTTTTTGTTAGTTCATAGATTTATTTGTTAGATTAGATGTGGTGTAATTTAGATATGTAGTTCATATTGTGTAATTTAGATTGTGTAATTAATTTGTTCATATTATGTTAGATTTTTTTCTGTTAGTAGATTTTTTTTGTTAGATTTTGTTAGA
>NC_057813.1:708404027-708405894 GCF_018294505.1 Triticum aestivum | reverse complement strand
TTGCTTTCTTCATGACTTATACATGTTCCTATGACTATGAGATTATGCAACTCCCGTTTACCGGAAGAACACTTTGGGTACTACCAAACGTCACAACGTAACTGGGTGATTATAAAGGAGTACTACAGGTGTCTCCAATGGTCGATGTTGGGTTGGCGTATTTCGAGATTAGGATTTGTCACTCCGATTGTCGGAGAGGTATCTCTGGGCCCTCTCGGTAATACACATCACATAAGCCTTGCAAGCATTACAACTAATATGTTAGTTGTGAGATGATGTATTACGGAACGAGTAAAGAGACTTGCCGGTAACGAGATTGAACTAGGTATTGGATACCGACGATCGAATCTCGGGCAAGTAACATACCGATGACAAAGGGAACAACGTATGTTGTTATGCGGTCTGATCGATAAAGATCTTCGTAGAATATGTAGGAGCCAATATGGGCATCCAGGTCCCGCTATTGGTTATTGACCAGAGACGTGTCTCGGTCATGTCTACATTGTTCTCGAACCCGTAGGGTCCGCACGCTTAAAGTTACGATGACAGTTATATTATGAGTTTATGCATTTTGATGTACCGAAGGTTGTTCGGAGTCCCGGATGTGATCACGGACATGACGAGGAGTCTCGAAATGGTCGAGACGTAAAGATTGATATATTGGAAGCCTATGTTTGGACATCGGAAGTGTTCCGGGTGAAATCGGGATTTTACCGGGTTACCGGGAGGTTACCGGAACCCCCCCGGGAGCCATATGGGCCATCATGGGCCTTAGTGGAAAGGAGAAAGGGGCAGCCCAAGGGGGCTGCGCGCCTCCCCCCTTCCCCTAGTCCTATTAGGACTAGGAGAGGTGGCCGGCCACCCCTCTCCCTCTTTCCCCCTGGGGAATCCTAGTTGGAATAGGATTGGGGGGGAGTCCTACTCCCGGTAGGAGTAGGACTCCTCCTGCGCCTCTCTCTCTTGGCCGGCGCCCCCTCCCCCCTTGGCTCCTTTATATACTGAGGTAGAGGCACCCCAAAGACACACAAGTTGACACAAGTTGATCCACGTGATCTATTCCTTAGCCGTGTGCGGTGCCCCCTGCCACCATATTCCTCGATAATACTGTAGCGGAGTTTAGGCGAAGCCCTGCTGCTGTAGTTCATCAAGATCGTCACCACGCCGTCGTGCTGACGAAACTCTTCCCCGACACTTTGCTGGATCGGAGTTCGGGGATCGTCATCGAGCTGAACGTGTGCTCGAACTCGGAGGTGCCGTAGTTTCGGTACTTGATCGGTTGGATTGTGAAGACGTACGACTACTTCCTCTACGTTGTGTCATCGCTTCCGCAGTCGGTCTGCGTTGGGTACGTAGACAATACTCTCCTCTCGTTGCTATGCATCACATGATCCTGTGTGTGCGTAGGAAAATTTTTGAAATTACTACGAAACCCAACAGTGGCATCCGAGCCTAGGTTATTTATGTTGATGTTATATGCACGAGTAGAACACAAGTGAGTTGTGGACGATACAAGTCATACTGCCTACCAGCATGTCATACTTTGGTTCGGCGGTATTGTTGGACGAGACGACCCGGACCAACCTTACGCGTACGCTTACGCGAGACCGGTTCCCTCGACGTGCTTTGCACAGAGATGGCTTGCGGGCAACAGTCTCTCCAACTTTAGTTGAACCAAGTATGGCTACGCCCGGTCCTTGCGAAGGTTAAAACGGAGTCTATTTGACAAACTATCGTTGTGGTTTTGATGCGTAGGTGAGATTGGTTCTTACTTAAGCCCGTAGCAGCCACGTAAAACATGCAACAACAAAGTAGAGGACGTCTAACTTGTTTTTGCAGGGCATGTTGTGATGTGATATGGTCAAAGCAT
>NC_057813.1:708386027-708403635 GCF_018294505.1 Triticum aestivum | reverse complement strand
AAAAAATAAGAAGAGAAAGTGTTTAATATAATTAGTTAGAAAAATACTAGTTTATTTTTAGTAAGTACTACTTTATTTTATTTATAGTAAGTGCTTCATATATAGTTGAACTAGCTAGTTGATTTAATAAACTACTTTATTTTACTATATATAGAAGTAGTTTGTTTTTAGTAAGTACTACTTTATTTATTTATAGTAAGTGTTTAGTAGTTGAACTAGCTAGTTGATTTAATTAATAAAACTACTTTATTTAACTATATATAGAAGTAGTTCCCGCATCGACGTTGGCGATGTCTATCCCGCATCCTCGTCGTCGTCGACTCGGCGGTGGAGGGTTGCTTAATCAGGGCCATGTTCGGGACTGGGCTCCGCCGGGCTAGTATTGGGAGGTGCTACCTTTCGGGGGACGTAGGTTGGTGAGGAGGCAGCCCATTGTTGACCCGATCCTTGTTTGGTGGCGGTCACGTGGGCCAGTGACGGTGCCGAGGCTTCTAGAGGTGGTACGTCACCGTGTCAGCGAGGAGGACGAGCACGTCCGTCGCTACATGGTTGCATTGGAGGGCAGGTTTGACAATACCTGGCAGGTTCTTCAGGGATCTCGCTGGAGCTATGATCCTGTGATGGTTCCTTATCTTTGGGTGTCCACCACCCGCGTCGATACCCGTCGGGCGCTACAGTTCTAGTTGTATTAGTGATGCGATATTAGTGATAATATTCGACGATGTACGGACACTAAGAGATGATGTACTTTTGCTTATAATTATTGAATGCATGCTAATTTGAATACTACTTTATTTTATGATTTGGTTTTGCTTATTTTATGATTTGGTTTTGCTTATTGAATGCTCATATTGGATAAGTTCTCCTTCATTCCCGTGTGCTAGACAATTTGATGTAATAATGCATTCGGGAATGAAAGGAGGAGCTACGTACATCACCGATAGTCAATCCGTGATTAATAATCTAGTTTAATATTTGAATTATGAACTGAAGGAAATATGCCCTAGAGGCAATAATAAAGTTATTATTTATTTCCTTATAATCATGATAAATGTTTATTATTCATGCTAGAATTGTATTTACCGGAAACATAATACATGTGTGAATACATAGACAAACAAAGTGTCACTAGTATGCCTCTACTTGACTAGCTCGTTAATCAAAGATGGTTATGTTTCCTAACCATGAACAATGAGTTGTTATTTGATTAACGAGGTCACATCATTAGTAGAATGATCTGATTGACATGACCCATTCCATTAGCTTAGCACCCGATCGTTTAGTATGTTGCTATTGCTTTCTTCATGACTTATACATGTTCCTATGACTATGAGATTATGCAACTCCCGTTTACCGGAAGAACACTTTGGGTACTACCAAACGTCACAACGTAACTGGGTGATTATAAAGGAGTACTACAGGTGTCTCCAATGGTCGATGTTGGGTTGGCGTATTTCGAGATTAGGATTTGTCACTCCGATTGTCGGAGAGGTATCTCTGGGCCCTCTCGGTAATACACATCACATAAGCCTTGCAAGCATTACAACTAATATGTTAGTTGTGAGATGATGTATTACGGAACGAGTAAAGAGACTTGCCGGTAACGAGATTGCACTAGGTATTGGATACCGACGATCGAATCTCGGGCAAGTAACATACCGATGACAAAGGGAACAACGTATGTTGTTATGCGGTCTGACCGATAAAGATCTTCGTAGAATATGTAGGAGCCAATATGGGCATCCAGGTCCCGCTATTGGTTATTGACCGGAGACGTGTCTCGGTCATGTCTACATTGTTCTCGAACCCGTAGGGTCCGCACGCTTAAGGTTACGATGACAGTTATATTATGAGTTTATGCATTTTGATGTACCGAAGGTTGTTCGGAGTCCCGGATGTGATCACGGACATGACGAGGAGTCTCGAAATGGTCGAGACGTAAAGATTGATATATTGGAAGCCTATATTTGGATATCGGAAGTGTTCCGGGTGAAATCGGGATTTTACCGGAATACCGAGAGGGTTACCGGAACCCCCCGGGAGCTATTTGGGCCATAGTGGGCCTTAGTGGAATAGAGAAGGGGCAGCCCTAGATGGGCTGCGCGCCCCCCCTTCCCCTAGTCCTATTAGGACTAGGAGAGGTGGCCGGCCCCCTCCTCCTCTTTTCCCCTCCGAGGAATCCTAGTTGGACTAGGATTGGAGGGGGAATCCTACTCCCAGAGGGAGTAGGACTCTCCTGCGCCTCCCCCCCTTGGCCGGCCAGCCTCCCCTCCTCTCCTCCTTTATATACGGAGGCAGGGGCACCTCTAAACACACAAGTTGACACAAGTTGATCCACGTGATCTATTCCTTAGCCGTGTGCGGTGCCCCCTGCCACCATATTCCTCGATAATACTGTAGCGGAGTTTAGGCGAAGCCCTGCTGCTGTAGTTCATCAAGATCGTCACCACGCCGTCGTGCTGACGAAACTCTTCCCCGACACTTTGCTGGATCGGAGTCCGGGGATCGTCATCGAGCTGAACGTGTGCTCGAACTTGGAGGTGCCGTAGTTTCGGTGCTTGATCGGTTGGATCGAGAAGACGTACGACTACTTCCTCTACGTCGTGTCATCGCTTCCGCAGTCGGTCTGCGTTGGGTACGTAGACAATACTCTCCCCTCGTTGCTATGCATCACATGATCCTGTGTGTGCGTAGGAAATTTTTTGAAATTACTACGAAACCCATCAGTGGCATCCGAGCCTAGGTTATTTATGTTGATGTTATATGCACGAGTAGAACACAAGTGAGTTGTGGACGATACAAGTCATACTGCCTACCAGCATGTCATACTTTGGTTCGGCGGTATTGTTGGACGAGACGACCCGGACCAACCTTACGCGTACGCTTACGCGAGACCGGTTCCCTCGACGTGCTTTGCACAGAGATGGCTTGCGGGCAACAGTCTCTCCAACTTTAGTTGAACCAAGTATGGCTACGCCCGGTCCTTGCGAAGGTTAAAACGGAGTCTATTTGACAAACTATCGTTGTGGTTTTGATGCGTAGGTGAGATTGGTTCTTACTTAAGCCCGTAGCAGCCACGTAAAACATGCAACAACAAAGTAGAGGACGTCTAACTTGTTTTTGCAGGGCATGTTGTGATGTGATATGGTCAAAGCATGATGCTGAATTTTATTGTATGAGATGATCATGTTTTGTAACCGAGTTATCGGCAACTGGCAGGAGCCATATGGTTGTCGCTTTATTGTATGCAATGCAATCGCGATGTAATGCTTTACTTTATTACTAAACGGTAGTGATAGTCGTGGAAGCATAAGATTGGCGAGACGACAACGATGCTACGATGGAGATCAAGGTGTCATGCCGGTGACGATGGTGATCATGACGGTGCTTCGGAGATGGAGATCACAAGCACAAGATGATGACCATATCATATCACTTATATTGATTGCATGTGATGTTTATCTTTTTATGCATCTTATCTTGCTTTGATTGACGGTAGCATTATAAGATGATCTCTCACTAAATTATCAAGAAGTGTTCTCCCTGAGTATGCACCGTTGCCAAAGTTCGTCGTGCCCAGACACCACGTGATGATCGGGTGTGATAAGCTCTACGTCCATCTACAACGGGTGCAAGCCAGTTTTGCACACGCAGAATACTCAGGTTAAACTTGACGAGCCTAGCATATGCAGATATGGCCTCGGAACACGGAGACCGAAAGGTCGAGCGTGAATCATATAGTAGATATGATCAACATAACGATGTTCACCATTGAAAACTACTCCATCTCACGTGATGATCGGTCATGGTTTAGTTGATTTGGATCACGTAATCACTTAGAGGATTAGAGGGATGTCTATCTAAGTGGGAGTTCTTAAATAATATGATTAATTGAACTTAAATTTATCATGAACTTAGCACCTGATAGTATCTTGCTTGTTTATGTTGATTGTAGATAGATGGCTCGTGCTGTTGTTCCGTTGAATTTTAATGTGTTCCTTGAGAAAGCAAAGTTGAAAGATGATGGTAGCAATTACACGGACTGGGTCCGTAACTTGAGGATTATCCTCATTGCTGCACAGAAGAATTACGTCCTGGAAGCACCGCTGGGTGCCAGGCCTGCTGCTGGAGCAACACCAGATGTTATGAACGTCTGGCAGAGCAAAGCTGATGACTACTCGATAGTTCAGTGTGCCATGCTTTACGGCTTAGAATCGGGACTTCAACGACGTTTTGAACGTCATGGAGCATATGAGATGTTCCAGGAGTTGAAGTTAATATTTCAAGCAAATGCCCGAATTGAGAGATATGAAGTCTCCAATAAGTTCTATAGCTGCAAGATGGAGGAGAACAGTTCTGTCAGTGAGCATATACTCAAAATGTCTGGGTATAATAATCACTTGATTCAATTGGGAGTTAATCTTCCGAATGATTGCGTTATTGACAGAATTCTCCAATCACTGCCACCAAGCTACAAGAGCTTCGTGATGAACTATAATATGCAAGGGATGAACAAGACTATTCCCGAGCTCTTCGCAATGCTGAAAGCTGCGGAGGTAGAAATCAAGAAGGAGCATCAAGTGTTGATGGTTAACAAGACCACTGGTTTCAAGAAAAAGGGCAAAGGGAAGAAAAAGGGGAACTTCAAGAAGAACGGCAAGCAAGTTGCTGCTCAAGAGAAGAAACCCAAGTCTGGACCTAAGCCTGAAACTGAGTGCTTCTACTGCAAGCAGACTGGTCACTGGAAGCGGAACTGCCCCAAGTATTTGGCGGATAAGAAGGATGGCAAGGTGAACAAAGGTATATGTGATATACATGTTATTGATGTGTACCTTACTAGAGCTCGCAGTAGCACCTGGGTATTTGATACTGGTTCTGTTGCTAATATTTGCAACTCGAAACAGGGACTACGGAATAAGCGGGCACTGGCAAAGGACGAGGTGACGATGCGCGTGGGAAACGGTTCCAAAGTCGATGTGATCGCAGTCGGCACGCTACCTCTACATCTACCTTCGGGATTAATATTAGACCTAAATAATTGTTATTTGGTGCCAGCGTTGAGCATGAACATTATATCTGGATCTTGTTTAATGCGAGACAGTTATTCATTTAAATCAGAGAATAATGGTTGTTCTATTTATATGAGTAATATCTTTTATGGTCATGCACCCTTGAAGAGTGGTCTATTCTTATTGAATCTCGATAGTAGTAATACACATATTCATAATATTGAAGCCAAAAGATGCAGAGTTGATAATGAAAGTGCAACTTATTTGTGGCACTGTCGTTTAGGTCATATCGGTATAAAGCGCATGAAGAAACTCCATGCTGATGGACTTTTGGAACCACTTGATTATGAATCACTTGGTACTTGCGAACCGTGCCTCATGGGCAAGATGACTAAAACACCGTTCTCCGGTACTATGGAGAGAGCAACAGATTTGTTGGAAATCATACATACCGATGTATGTGGCGCGATGAATATTGAGGCTCGTGGCGGATATCGTTATTTTCTCACCTTCACAGATGATTTAAGCAGATATGGGTATATCTACTTAATGAAACATAAGTCTGAAACATTTGAAAAGTTCAAAGAATTTCAGAGTGAAGTTGAAAATCATCGTAACAAGAAAATAAAGTTTCTACGATCTGATCGTGGAGGAGAATATTTGAGTTACGAGTTTGGTGTACATTTGAAAAACTGTGGAATAGTTTCGCAACTCACGCCACCCGGAACACCACAGCGTAATGGTGTGTCCGAACGTCGTAATCGTACTTTACTAGATATGGTGCGATCTATGATGTCTCTTACTGATTTACCGCTATCTTTTTGGGGATATGCTTTAGAGACGGCCGCATTCACGTTAAATAGGGCACCATCAAAATCCGTTGAGACGACGCCTTATGAACTGTGGTTTGGCAAGAAACCAAAGTTGTCGTTTCTTAAAGTTTGGGGCTGCGATGCTTATGTGAAAAAGCTTCAACCTGATAAGCTCGAACCCAAATCGGAGAAATGTGTCTTCATAGGATACCCAAAGGAAACTGTTGGGTACACCTTCTATCACAGATCCGAAGGCAAGACATTCGTTGCTAAGAATGGATCATTTCTAGAGAAGGAGTTTCTCTCGAAAGAAGTGAGTGGGAGGAAAGTAGAACTTGACGAGGTAACTGTACCTGCTCCCTTACTGGAAAGTAGTTCATCACAGAAAATGTTTCAGTGACACCTACACCAGTTAGAGAGGAAGCCAATGATAATGATCATGAAACTTCAGATCAAGATACTGCTGAACCTCGTAGATCAACCAGAGTAAGATCCGCACCAGAGTGGTACGGTAATCCTGTTCTGGAGGTCATGCTACTAGATCATGATGAACCTACGAACTATGAAGAAGCGATGGTGAGCCCAGATTCCGCAAAGTGGCTTGAAGCCATGAAATCTGAGATGGGATCCATGTATGAGAACAAAGTATGGACTTTGGTTGACTTTCCCGATGATCGGCAAGCAATTGAGAATAAATGGATCTTTAAGAAGAAGACTGACGCTGATGGTAATGTTACTATCTACAAAGCTCGACTTGTCACAAAAGGTTTTCGGCAAGTTCAAGGGATTGACTACGATGAGACCTTCTCACCCGTAGCGATGCTTAAGTCCGTCCGAATCATGTTAGCAATTGCCGCATTTTATGATTATGAAATTTGGCAAATGGATGTCAAAACTGCATTCCTGAATGGATTTTTGGAAGAAGAGTTGTATATGATGCAACCAGAAGGTTTTGTCGATCCAAAGGGAGCTAACAAAGTGTGCAAGCTCCAGCGATCCATTTATGGACTGGTGCAAGCCTCTCGGAGTTGGAATAAACGTTTTGATAGTGTGATCAAAGCATTTGGTTTTATACAGGCTTTCGGAGAAGCCTGTATTTACAAGAAAGTGAGTGGGAGCTCTGTAGCATTTCTGATATTATATGTGGATGACATATTACTGATTGGAAATGATATAGAATTTCTGGATAGCATAAAGGGATACTTGAATAAAAGTTTTTCAATGAAAGACCTCGGTGAAGCTGCTTACATATTAGGCATTAAGATCTATAGAGATAGATCAAGACGCTTAATTGGACTTTCACAAAGCACATACCTTGACAAGATTTTGAAGAAATTCAAAATGGATCAAGCAAAGAAAGGATTCTTGCCTGTATTACAAGGTGTGAAATTGAGTAAGACTCAATGCCCGACCACTGCAGAAGATAGAGAGAATATGAAAGATGTTCCCTATGCATCAGCCATAGGCTCTATCATGTATGCAATGCTGTGTACCAGACCTGATGTGTGCCTTGCTATAAGTTTAGCAGGGAGGTACCAAAGTAATCCAGGAGTGGATCACTGGACAGCGGTCAAGAACATCCTGAAATACCTGAAAAGGACTAAGGATATGTTTCTCGTATATGGAGGTGACAAAGAGCTCATCGTAAAAGGTTACGTTGATGCAAGCTTTGACACTGATCCGGACGATTCTAAATCGCAAACCGGATACATGTTTACATTAAACGGTGGAGCTGTCAGTTGGTGCAGTTCTAAACAAAGCGTCGTAGCGGGATCTACATGTGAAGCGGAATACATAGCTGCTTTGGAAGCAGCAAATGAAGGAGTCTGGATGAAGGAGTTCATATCCGATCTAGGTGTCATACCTAGTGCATCGGGTCCAATGAAAATCTTTTATGACAATACTGGTGCAATTGCCTTGGCAAAGGAATCCAGATTTCACAAAAGGACCAAACACATCAAGAGACGCTTCAACTCCATCCGGGATCTAGTCCAGGTGGGAGACATAGAGATTTGCAAGATACATACGGATCTGAATGTTGCAGACCCGTTGACTAAGCCTCTTCCACGAGCAAAACATGATCAGCACCAAGGCTCCATGGGTGTTAGAATCATTACAGTGTAATCTAGATTATTGACTCTAGTGCAAGTGGGAGACTGAAGGAAATATGCCCTAGAGGCAATAATAAAGTTATTATTTATTTCCTTATAATCATGATAAATGTTTATTATTCATGCTAGAATTGTATTTACCGGAAACATAATACATGTGTGAATACATAGACAAACAAAGTGTCACTAGTATGCCTCTACTTGACTAGCTCGTCAATCAAAGATGGTTATGTTTCCTAACCATGAACAATGAGTTGTTATTTGATTAACGAGGTCACATCATTAGTAGAATGATCTGATTGACATGACCCATTCCATTAGCTTAGCACCCGATTGTTTAGTATGTTGCTGTTGCTTTCTTCATGACTTATACATGTTCCTATGACTATGAGATTATGCAACTCCCGTTTACCGGAAGAACACTTTGGGTACTACCAAACGTCACAACGTAACTGGGTGATTATAAAGGAGTACTACAGGTGTCTCCAATGGTCGATGTTGGGTTGGCGTATTTCGAGATTAGGATTTGTCACTCCGATTGTCGGAGAGGTATCTCTGGGCCCTCTCGGTAATACACATCACATAAGCCTTGCAAGCATTACAACTAATATGTAAGTTGTGAGATGATGTATTACGGAACGAGTAAAGAGACTTGCCGGTAACGAGATTGAACTAGGTATTGGATACCGACGATCGAATCTCGGGCAAGTAACATACCGATGACAAAGGGAACAACGTATGTTGTTATGCGGTTTGACCGATAAAGATCTTCGTAGAATATGTAGGAGCCAATATGGGCATCCAGGTCCCGCTATTGGTTATTGACCAGAGACGTGTCTCGGTCATGTCTACATTGTTCTCGAACCCGTAGGGTCCGCACGCTTAAAGTTACGATGACAGTTATATTATGAGTTTATGCATTTTGATGTACCGAAGGTTGTTCGGAGTCCCGGATGTGATCACGGACATGACGAGGAGTCTCGAAATGGTCGAGACGTAAAGATTGATATATTGGAAGCCTATGTTTGGACATCGGAAGTGTTCCGGGTGAAATCGGGATTTTACCGGGTTACCGGGAGGTTACCGGAACCCCCCCGGGAGCCATATGGGCCATCATGGGCCTTAGTGGAAAGGAGAAAGGGGCAGCCCAAGGGTGCTGCGCGCCTCCCCCCTTCCCCTAGTCCTATCAGGACTAGGAGAGGTGGCTGGCCACCCCTCTCCCTCTTTCCCCCTTGGGAATCCTAGTTGGAATAGGATTGGGGGGGGAGTCCTACTCCCGGTAGGAGTAGGACTCCTCCTGCGCCTCTCTCTCTTGGACGGCGTCCCCTCCCCCCTTGGCTCCTTTATATACTGAGGTAGAGGCACCCCAAAGACACACAAGTTGACACAAGTTGATCCACGTGATCTATTCCTTAGCCGTGTGCGGTGCCCCCTGCCACCATATTCCTCGATAATATTGTAGCGGAGTTTAGGCGAAGCCCTGCTGCTGTAGTTCATCAAGATCGTCACCACGCCGTCGTGCTGACGAAACTCTTCCCCGACACTTTGCTGGATCGGAGTTCGGGGATCGTCATCGAGCTGAACGTGTGCTCGAACTCGGAGGTGCCGTAGTTTCGGTACTTGATCGGTTGGATTGTGAAGACGTACGACTACTTCCTCTACGTCGTGTCATCGCTTCCGCAGTCGGTCTGCGTTGGGTACGTAGACAATACTCTCCCCTCGTTGCTATGCATCACATGATCCTGTGTGTGCGTAGGAAAATTTTTGAAATTACTACGAAACCCAACATGAACATAGGCCAGAAATGTCGTACTTGGACGATGAAAACCGCCCGGGGGAGTGCGACTGGTGCCATGACGACTGAGGTATCTGCGACAGGTTCATTGAGCTGGACGAAGATCATCGCTTCAGCATTAAGCTCGAGGAGACATTCGATGTTCATACGGTACGCAACCGACGACAATAGTTTTTTTCGTAATTACTCATGACTTCAACTATTTTAATCATGACAATATTTTTCATCTTTTCCAATTCGACTAGCTTATCCCATGCTTTGCAAGACGCTATGTCTTGGAGAGGATGGGTTTTCAAGACCATGAAAGTTTCGAAACCAAAAAAATTATCCTAAGTACCCATCATGGTGTGGATTTTCAAGTAAAGTTGTACAATGCTCAGAGTGTAACCCATTTTGGTTGCAAAAATTGGGAAGCACTTTGCAAGATGTATGGTCTTGATGAGGGTATGCTTGTCACCATGGATCTTGGTGACCCTACAATCGAGCAAGAGAGACCTTCGATTGGGTCCTTGTGGATACTGATGAAGTCATGTACCTAGGGTAGGGTCATGAACCCATCCAGGGTACCCTACCCAAGGACATCATCCTCAGAAGAAGCTACCTTCCAGTCGACCAAGAGAGACTTCACTCGATGAACTCAAGGGCACTCGACGATGAAGGTAGCCACTTGACCATGAAGCTAGTCACTCGACGAGCAGGAGACCTAAAGTCACTCAGTCCGCAACGGTCTGTCATTAGGTAGCTTTTAATAGTCTTCATGACACTTTATGAGGGCGTTATCAGTAACCCCCCTGTCTTAATGTACTTTAAACCCCGCATAACTGAGGGCCGGAGGGGTCTGGCGAACTCTATATAAGCCACCCCCCTCCTCAGTGTAAAGGGTTCGCACCCCTGTAACTCTTATACACAAAAACCAGTCGACCGCCTCCGGGCTCCGAGACGTAGGGCTATTACTTCCTCTGAGAAGGGCCTGAACTCGTTAAACTCTCGTGTGTCCAACTACTCCATAGCTAGGATCTTGCCTCTCCATACCTACCCCCCATTCTACTGTCAGGCTTAGAACCACGACAGTTGGCGCCCACCATGGGGCAGGTGTCTTAGCGACTTTTTGGAGAAGTTGCAATTTGTCCGATCGCCTTCATCATGGTTTCTGGCGGAGCTCTGGTCGAGGGTCGCGAGATTCGTTTCGGTGCGCTCGCTTTCATCGCCGACGACTCCGCTTGGCTCCAGGAGGCACCACTCGACATCGACGCGCTCCCCGTCCACGGGGCGACGCACTTTCGGGCGTGTGTCCGCGGCGTCCTGTTGCGGCAGCCGTCGACCCCATACCGGTCGACTCCTGCGCCGTCCACCCACCGTGTCTCCCGCCAGCGCAAGCGCTCCGGTCGGTCGAGGCTTCAGCGTTGGGTGAGACACGCGGTGGCTCGCCAATCGGCCACCACCCAAGTCGCGGCAATCGAGCCCGACGAATCTCTCTACGACCTGTTCGATCTGTCGACTGGCACCGTAGAGACTGCATCCGAGTGCGACAGCAGTGATCCAGCGGCGGAGGTCCTGATGGTCAACGGGCCTTGTAGCCCTCCCGGTTTTCCCCGCGTCGACGGGATGGACGATGGAGGCGACCCCGCTCAGGCCCACGAAGAATATCAGCCCGAGCCGCTCACTTCTCAGCAAAGGGAAGATCTTCATCGCCGGAACATGGATGCCCTGCATACTCCCATCGCGGGAGAAACTCCTGAAGCTCGAGCTTTGGAAGAGGCTCGTTTGGCCAACTTGGCTGAACGCAATCGACAGGAGAATCTCCAGCGAGCACTCGACGAGCGTGCACGTCAACGAGTACCTGACTCCAGTCGACGTCAGCTCTTTCCGCAACCGACTCAGGTATACCGAACTCCGATTCAGAATTTAGCAGTTGCAGCTCGTATAGCAGAGTCAATTCAGCCCTCTCAGTCAGAGGCTGGAAGAGGCTTGTTGCAAATCAGAGATTTGCTCTGGGCGGCAGGAGATCAGAATTCAGCTGTGTCGCAATCGCGCAACAGGATTCACAGTCGATCCGTCGCTGCGAATACTGTTCAGTCGGCTCACAGCCCAAGGTCGCCTCCGAGGCGCGCAGGACGTGATGGCCAGCGGGATCATTATGATGACCGATTCTCCCGTGATGATAGGCATCGAGTGCCCACTCGTCCGAGAAGTGGGTCTAACGCCCATCGGCAGCAAGATGACAGGCGCCAGCTCAGCGTTGGGCGGAGAGCTCCGGTCGACCCCAGGGAACCAGGCTTTGATGCGAGATCCATCATCGTGCAAGGTTTGGTCGACCGGAACAGAGCTCATAGAGGTGGCCATGACAGAGATGCGCCCACCAGCAGCCGAGTCCATGTTTCAGGTCCAGAATGCTTTAGCAGAGCCATCAGAGCCGCAGTGGTACCTCCCAACTTCAGGTTGGCGACTGGGGTAAGTAAGTTCACCGGAGAGTCAAAGCCTAAAACCTGGCTGGAGGACTACCAAGTGGCAGTACAGATTGGTGGCGGTAATGATGAGGTGGCCATGAAGCATTTGCCACTCATGCTAGAGGGTTCGGCCAGAGCGTGGTTGAATCAGTTAGCTCCTAGCAGCATTTACACCTGGGAAGATCTTTCCCGAGTGTTCGTCAGGACGTTCGAAGGAACTTGCAAGCGACCGGCCGGATTGATCGAGCTGCAAGTCTGCGTACAAAAGTCAAGTGAAACATTGAGAGATTACATCCAGAGATGGATCACTTTGCATCATACCGTGGAGAATGTGTCGGACCATCAAGCGGTCTGCACTTTCAAGGATGGCGTCAAGAACAGAGAGTTGAGCTTAAAGTCCCGGTGATATGACCTTGAGTTGAATGATGGAGATTGCCACCAAATACGCTAACGGCGAAGAAGAGGACAGGCTCCGGAGTGGCAAGTATAAGCCGAGTCAATCGGAAAAAGGGAATTCCAGTCGGAAGCAGAAGCGGAAGGCCGAGCCAGCTGCTCCTGGAGAGGCTCTGGTCGTGACTCAGGGCAAATTCAAAGGGAAGCCCAAAGGCTCTTGGAACCCCGAGAAGGTAAAGGATAAAGAGGGGAACAACGTGATGGATCTACCGTGTCACATCCACATGAAGAAAGACGAAGAGGGAAACTTCATTTACCCAAAACATACCACTCGCCAGTGTCGGCTCTTAATTCAGCAGTTCCAAGGAAAACAACCCAAGGACAAGGAGAAGGAGTCGGACAAGGCCGAGGACAAGGAGGACACTGATGGAGGTTACCCTCACGTAAATTCCACTCTGATGATTTTTGCTGATGTAAAGAGCAAGAGTCGACTGAAAGTGATCAACCGAGAGGTGAATATGGTCGCCCCGGCGATGCCAAGCTATCTGAAATGGTCGCAAACTCCCATTACCTTCGACCAGTCTGATCACCCTACTCACATTGCCACCCCTGGGAGGCAAGCGCTGGTGGTCGACCCAGTCGTCGAAGGCACTCGACTGACGAAGGTGTTGATGGATGGCGGCAGTGGATTGAATATATTGTATGCGGAGACGCTCAAGGGAATGGGCATTCCGATGTCCAAGCTCAGCTCTAGCAACATGAGTTTTCACGGAGTCATCCCCAGAAACAAGGCCGAGTCACTCGGTCAAATAGCTCTGGATGTAGTGTTCAGCGACTCGAAACATTTCCGTAAAGAGAAGCTGACATTTGAAGTCGTGGATTTCCAGAGCGCCTACCAAGCTATTTTGGGGAGGCCAGCCTACGCCCGCTAAATGGCTCGACCATGTTATGTGTATCTCAAGCTAAAGATGCCTGGCCCCAAAGGAGTGATCACTGTCACCGGCAGTCGAAAGAAGGCAGAAGAGTGTTTCCAGAAAGGCTCGAAGATTGCAGATGACCAGATAACAGTGGTAGAGCTGGAAGGATACAAGAAAAATGCAGATCCGAGTGATTTACTGCGGGCCAAGAAACCTGCCACAGAATCAGCATTCCAGTCGTCAGGGGAGACGAAGCCAGTTCACATCCACCCGACTGACCCAAACGCAGCTCCGACCCACATTTCCACAACACTCGACTCTAAATAGGAAGAAGCGCTCATCCAGTTCCTCCGTGAGAACTGGGACATCTTTGCATGGAAGCCAGCTGACATGCCGGGTGTTCCCAGGGGGCTGGCTGAGCATCGCCTTAGAGTCGACTCAAAAGCAAAACCTGTTAAAGAACATCTTCGACGGTCCGCCGTTCAGAAGAAAAAAGGCATTGGCGAGGAGGTGGCTCGAATCCTTGCAGCAGAGTTTATCCGAGAGGTGTACCACTCCGAGTGGCTCGCCAATGTCGTCATGGTCCCCAAGAAGGACAACTCACTGCGCATGTGCATTGATTTCAAACATATCAATCGGGCCTGCCCGAAAGATCATTTTCCTCTCCCTCGCATCGACCAAATTGTCGACTCGACTGCGGGATGTGAGAGATTGTCTTTTTTAGATGCTTATTCCGGGTATCATCAGATCCGTCTGTATGGACCTGACGAAATAAAAACAGCTTTCATCACCCCATTCGGGTGCTTCTGCTATATCACCATGCCATTCGGTCTCAAGAATGCCGAAGCCATGTTCATGAGAATGATTCAAAAGTGTTTACTCACTCAAATCAGTTGGAACGTACAAGCGTACATGGATGATATCGTGGTCAAGTCATGAAAGGGTTCCGACCTGTTGACTGACCTAGCTGAAACATTTGCCAATCTCAGGAGGTATGATATCAAGCTCGATCCTTCAAAGTGCACGTTCGGAGTACCTGGCGGAAAGTTACTCGGTTTTCTCGTTTCAGAACGAGGAATCGATGCTAACCCAGAGAAAGTTGGCACCATACTCCGAATGAAATGCCCTGTGCGTGTGCACAATGTCCAGAAGCTTACTGGATGCTTGGCCGCATTAAGTCGATTCATCTCTCGCCTCGGTGAAAAGGCATTGCTTCTTTACCGACTGATGAAGAAGGCAGACAACTTCGAGTGGACTCCAGAAGCTGATGCATCGTTTGCAGAGCTAAAAGCTCTGCTCTCCACCCAGCCGGTGCTTGCTGCTCCAATCAGCAAAGAGCCTCTGTTGCTTTACATTGCAGCCACAGGACAGGTCGTCAGTACAGTACTTACGGTCGAGCGGGAAGAGGAAGGTAAAACCATCAAAGTTCAGCGTCCAGTGTACTATCTCTCCGAAGTTTTGACTCCATCGAAGCAAAGATATCCTCATTATCAGAAGCTCGTATATGGGATCTACATGACCATGAAGAAGGTTGCTCATTATTTCTCTGACCACGACATTACAGTCGTCAGCGACGCACCATTGTCAGAGATTCAGAGACGCGACTGGTCGAGTGGCTAAATGGGCGATTGAACTCCTTCCCCTTGATGTCAATTTTGAGGCAAAGAAAGCCATTAAGTCCCAGGCTATAGCAGATTTCCTTGCCGAGTGGACCGAACAACAACAACCGACTCAAGTTCACTCGGAGCATTGGACCATGTTCTTTGATGGTTCTAAGATGTTAAATGGTTCTGGTGCTGGGGTAGTTTTGGTTTCCCCCCGAGGAGATAAACTCAGATATGTGCTCCAGATCCACTTTGATTCCTCCAACAATGAAGCAGAATATGAAGCACTTTTGTATGGGTTGCGCATGGCCATTTCACTCGGCGTCCGTCGCCTTATGGTTTATGGCGACTCAGATTTGGTGGTCAATCAAGTGATGAAGGAGTGGGACGTTAGAAGCTCAGCTATGACTGGATACTGCAATGCAGTGAGAAAGCTAGAGAAGAAATTTAAAGGATTAGAGCTCCATCACATTCCCCGGCTGAAGAATCAAGCAGTCGATGACTTGGCAAAGATAGGTTCCAAGAGGGAAGCCATTCCGAGTGGTGTGTTTTTGGAACATGTTCACTCACCGTCGGTTCAAGAAGATCCTTTCACTGAAGAAGTCCCACAGCCTAGAAGCGCCACAGATCCGACTGAAGCCGAGGTCCCAGCCGTGGTCGACTTGATCATGGAAGTTTTGGTCGTCACTCCCGACTGGACAGTACCCTATATCGCCTATATTCTGAGAAAAGAACTCCCTGAGGATGAAGAATAGGCTCGAGAGATCGTCCGCCGATCCAAAGCCTTCACCGTCATGAGGGGTCAGTTATACAGAGAAAGTGCAACTGGAGTCAGCCAGAAATGCATAACACCAGAGGAAGGTCGAATGATCCTCAACGACATCCACTCGGGGACCTGTGGTCATCATGCGTCTTCTCGGACCATCGTGGCTAAAGCATACCGAGCTGGTTTTTATTGGCCTAGAGCGAATGAAATGGCAAAGGAGGTAGTCGACGAATGTGAAGGATGCCAATTTTACTCCAATATGTCACACAAACCCGCCTCGGCCTTGAAGACCATTCCACTTGTCTGGCCTTTTGCTGTGTGGGGTCTGGATATGGTGGGTCCCTTGAGAACAGGCAGAAGCGGGTTCACCCATGTGCTGGTAGCAGTCGACAAGTTCACCAAGTGGATTGAGGCTAAGCCCATCAAGAACCTCGATGCCAGCACTGCTGTCAGCTTTATCAGGGAATTAATATTCAGATATGGAGTCTCTCACAGCATCATCACCGACAACGGGTCAAACTTCGATTCCGAAGAATTCAGAGCTTTCTGCACGTCTCAAGGCACACGAGTCGACTATGCCTCAGTCGCTCACCCACAGTCGAATGGACAGGTAGGACAAGCCAGCGGCTTGATTCTCAAAGGATTGAAACCCCGTTTGATGCGCGATCTAAAGCATGCAGCTGGTGCATGGGTCGACGAACTTCCTTCAGTACTTTGGGGGTTAAGGACCACGCCCAATCGGTCGACTGGAAGGACTCCGTTCTTCTTGGTCTACGGAGCCGAGGCGGTCTTGCCGAGTGACCTTCTCCACAATGCCCCTCGGGTCGAGCTCTACACCGAAGCTGAAGCAGAACAAGCCCGACAGGATGCAGTCGACCTTCTGGAAGAAGAAAGAGAGATGGCTTTGATCTGATCGACCATTTACCAGCAAGACTTGTGTCGCTTCCATGCCAGAAATGTGAGGAGTCAAGCCTTCCAAGAAGGAGATTTGGTTCTCCGAGTGGATCAACAGAAACCACACAAGCTTGCTCCTACTTGGGAAGGTCCCTTCATCGTCACCAAGGTTCTCCACAATGGAGCATACCGTCTCTACAACGCCGAGCATCAGATCGACGAGCCCCAAGCTTGGAACGCGGAGCTTCTCCGCCCCTTTTACACTTAAGTTTTTCACTCGGACGAGTTGTAATAAAAGTACTTCTGTAGTTTATTTATCAAAGACAAGAGCTTTATAGTTTTCCCAGTAATTGTTATTACTTTTGTCCACATAAAGCGAACCCCCAGCGGGTAGCTTGGCCGCGAATCCGATTCGCCTGAGTCTGTAAAAAAATCCTACCGAGTGGTAAGTCAGCCTTCCACTCGGAGGCTTAGCTGTGAAATCTGTTTCGCCTAAGTTGAATAAAATCCTACCGAGTGGAGAGCAAACCTCCCGCTCGGGGGCTTAGCTGCAGTCCAAGTACTCGCCTAAGTTGAATAAAATCCTACCGAGTGGAGAGCGAACCTCCCACTCGGGGGCTTAGCTGCAGCCCAGTGCTCGCCTAAGTTTCTGAAAATCCTACCGAGTGGAGAGCAAACCTCCCACTCGGGGGCTTAGCTGTAGTCCAAGTACTCGCCTAAGTTGAATAAAATCCTACCGAGTGGAGAGCGAACCTCCCACTCGGGGACTTAGCTACAGCCCAGTGCTCGTCTAAGTTTCTGAAAATCCTACCGAGTGGAGAGCGAACCTCCCACTCGGGGGCTTAGCTGCAGTCCAAGTA